>NC_041383.1:118959413-118986060 GCF_002162155.2 Triticum dicoccoides
GATCCCTTGGGAGATTGCATCTCCCAGGGCCGGCGCCCCCCCTGGGGGCCTATATAAAGGAGGGAAAGGGGGAGGGCAGCCGCACCCTTGTGTCTTGGCGCCTCCCTCCCCTGCTACACCTCGTCCTCCTCCCGCAGCAGCTTGGCGAAGCCCTGCCGGAGTTCTGCTGCATCCACCACCACGCCGTTGTGCTGCTGGATCATCATCAACCTCTCCTTCCCCCTTGCTAGATCAAGAAGGAGGAGACGTCATCCTCTCCGTACGTGTGTTGAACGCGGAGGTGCTATTCGTTCGGCACTTGGTCATCGGTGATTTGAATCACGGCGAGGACGACTCCATCATCAGCGTTCTCTCGAACGCTTCCGCACGCGATCTACAAAGTGGTATGTAGATGCAATCTCTCTCCCATGACTCGTTGCTTAGATGAACTCATAGATGGATCTTGGTGAAGCCGTAGGAAATTTTTTAATTTTCTGCAACGTTCCCCAACACGCGGGTATCAACTATCCCCCTCCGCCCGTCCGGTAAGTCATTGTTGTGCTCTGTCAACCTATTTTTTAGCTGGTATTTCCTGGGGGAGACGCTTTTATCATGTTTTCTACAATAATCCCAGGAATGGATGAAAAAGGCGGGGCAGATATATTGTCCGGCCCCGCTGCCGGAGGAACCGGCAGGACCTCTTCTAACGAAGATGCTGGTCCCAGCGCCTTACGAGGCGCCGAAGAAAGAGGACCCCAAGAAGGTCAAGAAGACCCGAAGCGGCCTCCGTCGCCGCGACACTTCGGACAAAAAATCCAAAGACTCCAGCGGCCATCCCTCCTCCGAAGACGAAGAGGAGGAGGAAGAAGACGAGCCCTCCACAAGGGGAGGGGAGAAAAGGACGGCGTCCTCATCCCTGTAGGCCAAATCACCAAAGAGGGGGAAAGGTTCCCTCCCGGAGGTGTCCACCACGGCTGCCCATAGCAGCCCGGAGTGGGATCCCAGGGCCCAACCCCTGGTAAAGTCGTGAGTATACAAAATCCGAACACGCCTACATGCCCGAGGTCATTAGGATGTAGTAGCTCAACTGTCTCCATACTTTGTGCAGCCCGGCGAGGACCCATGGAGGATAGTCCTCATTGGAGGATTCGCTGAGCTCAGACGCCCTGGAGAGCGAGACGCCTCCAAAGGCACCTTCCTCGAAGCCTAGGCGCGACACCGAGGTGTCGTCTCAACGGGACCCGGACCAGGGGGCATATCTCTGGGGCCGGATATATGGGAGCAGCGGTTCCCATGCTTGTCGATGGCGGGGGCGATCTTAGATTGGGCCCGCAGCCGGACACGGTCCTAGAGGCCTTTAGAGCTCCAGGGTCTGTCGGGGAGCCACCTTTGACGGGGGGAGGCCCGCCTGCTCCGCCAACCACCTCTGTCCAAGCAGAGTTGCCGGGAGGCCTATGGACGGTGCTAAAGAGTGCGTCCATCATTGATGAACATCGCGAACATCGCGCCCTCATGGGCGCGGTGATTGAAAAGATTCAGTCCGCTAAAAGCGGACTGAATGAATCTTGGCTTGCCCTTATAAAAGGCTTTGAGGTATATTTTTAGAAACCTTTTAAGATTGTCATAGTATGAGTAGTAGCCCCTGATGCACTATCCGGTGAAAGAGAGAGAGCCGGACAGGGGATCAAACTTCCACTTCACAGGAGACTCAGTAAATGACATATATCCCTTTGTTTTGAAAATAGGCGTTCGTAGCGACGACCGCTTCTCATAATGCAGAGGTGTACGGACTTAAGCAGAGTCTGGAACGGGCCAAAGAAGAACTTGGCCGCGTGAAGAAGCAGTTGGAGGGCAAGCAAGGTATGGCGAAACCTTGTCCTAAATTCGGCACGGATGAGTAGGTGTGCCTGATGGAAATATTTGTGTTGTATGCTTTTAGGAGCTAGTGCCGAAATTGAGGCATTGAAGAAGGTTTTGGTCGAAGCTGACAAGAAGGTCGCCGCAGAGTAGGCTCTTCGTGAGAAGCACGAGGCCAGGGTCATTGAAGCTGAGCGGGAGCTCTAGGAGGCCGTGAAGAAAGGTGAGACTTTGGAGCAGAGTCTAACAGGGAAAGAATCCGAACTCACCCAGGCTCTCCAAGCTGCCGATGATGCTCAGGAAGAAGCCCGAGGTGCTCTAAAGGACATTCAAGAGGCACGAAGGATTGCGGCTGGTAAGGCTTTTTGTTCTCAAAGCAATTTTTATGTAGTAATGGGAGGAACTCTAAGCGAGGAACTGAATTCGTGTTTCTCCAGGGGCGTTTGCGGACCTGCCTCGCAGCATATCTGATGTTGCCCAGTTCTACCGATCTGAGGAGAAGAAGTCTGCGGAGAAGCATTTCTGGTCGCAGTATTTGGCGCCGAACTATCCGGTACCCTTTATCGACCAGCTGAAACAGGTGGTCGAACTGCAGCAGGCGGCCGAACTAGCCATGAAGGACTTAGTTGTCCGGCTGTGGCCTGCAAAGCCAATTCCAAGCAGTTACTTTGGACTCGTGAAGCGGATTGTTGGTGCTTGCCCTCGGCTCGAAGTCATTAAATAATCGGTTTGTATAGAGGGTGCCCGCATGGCGTTTGCCCGTGCGAAGGTGCACTGGGGGAAGCTTGATGCTGAGAAGCTGATGACTGAGGTACCACCAGAGGGTAAGGAGCATCGCAAGCCCGAATTATACTATGAAGGTGTCCTGAAAGGAGCCCGCCTTGTGGCGGATCAGTGTACCAAAGACACTATATTTCCCTGAAGGCAGTCATGCCGTCCTTTGTAACGCGGGATAATGGCACTTTATTATTTATTGCCTTTTATATGAACATTTGTTCTTTCCTGTGTGGCCGTTTAGTGTATATAAATCCTGAGTGTTGGCCAGTCGTCGGCTTCTGCCCCCATGTAGGAAATACGGGGGTGTTCGGGACATACCTGAGCACTCTTTATCCCATTGTTGGGTCCTTTAAGGAGGTGCTCATCACCACAAACCAGGCAATCAGACTATAGGGCTTTATCACTCTCACTTAGCCATAGGAATTCGAGTATGGTAGGCGCAGCCCCAGGTATTCGAAAGACCGTACGAGGGGCTCTAACGGCGCCTGATCAGAAGACCGATCTGTTGCACTCTGCATTTTATTATGGCGTTGTGCGGAATAAATCTTTAAAGATTTTACAACCTCTCGAACAACTGACCAGCTCTCGCCGTATCATGACAGTCAGTTTTCGGCTTTCTCTACCGAGGTGCTCGTCCGGAAGAACCGGGACACAATCGCAGTAGTTCTACCAGCGCTACCTTAGCCAATATAGCGGAACATAAGGTACCAAAACATGGGAGCCGGGCAAACCCAACTAATGACCCAAGACATGATTCAAAGCTGATACATATAGTGCTATAAGTTCGGGGTGCCGAGCGACCGAGAAGGTGGACGGACTTTGCTGCCATGTTATGGGTACTATGAAGCCCCTGGCATAGTGGGTCATAACACGATGTACGGGTTCCGTTTATGACAAAAAAGGTGTCAATGAGGAACGACGGCTGGTAAGTGTTATTTAAGTCTATGTATTGTAGTAGATTGACATGTCTATGCATATGAGTACGGTTTATGTTTATAAAAAGAGGTGTGCTGGCGGAACCTGTCGTGGCCGGACTGGAGGAGGCTGTGTGCGGATCCTGAAGTGTGTTTGGATCGTCTCCTTGGGGGGCTACTTATGTGTTCCCGTCTTGCTCGTCCGAGCTGATTCCGTGTCGCAAGTCCCTTTCTGCGTAAAAATCAGTCTGTAAATATAAATGTTTGGAGGCAGTTATATGTCACATGGGTGCCCGATCGGAGCCTGGTCGAGCCAGGGTATCATGCCGTGAAGTAGCCTGGACTCCTTAGTTGGTGTCCGGGTATTTGGCTGCCGAATCGATATTTGATAACCTGGCACGATTTGCTATCCCGGCGGCAGTATAACTTCCACTCTAAGGGTGGAGTGCGCCCCTGCCCATAATTGTGACCATGGCATGTGGATTTTGCCTGATGTTGTACCGCATTAGCCAACACGGTTCGTCCCGATATATTAGTTACTGTATAAAGGGACAATGTCGAAGACTTACTCTTTGGCGTGGTGTTTGTTTGGTGATCCGAAGACAAACTCCAGGGTGATGGGATTGTAAAGCTTAGCATTTGCACCTGGGACGGCATCTTTTAGAAGATGTTATTGATGGGTTTGATCCTCGAGCGGTCAATACCTATCTGTTGATAGTAAGTGCAATTAATTTGCCATGTTTGGTACTGTCCAGACGGTCGATGTGATCGAAGATGGTTGGCCGTATTTTTGTACTGCGGGGGACCTTCCTTTGATCTCGCCGTGTGTGGTGGCCTGTGTTTCTCGTTGTCTGAGATTTCCTTTCATTGTTTCCAGTGTCTGACCGGCCATTTTATTTTGAGGATCCGGCATTCTCTAATGGTATGCTTGGCCGCCACTCTAGGGGTGCCATGAATTTGACATGGTTGGTCGAGTATGTTGCTCGGGCTGAATGGACCTGAGTTGTTCTGTTTCCGCTGATCGGACTGGGGGTCGTGGAATTCGGCACCAACTCCCTTGTCTTGACCGTCGTCATTGTTTTTGTGACGCTTATGTCTGTTTCGTTGAGGTTTACGGATGTTGCCTCGAGTTTCCTGCGTATTGCCTCGGACCTTGGTATATTGGCGTCGGGGTGTGGGCTTTAGGACCTCCTTTTGAGGTAGAGAATTGTACTTTATGTACCCCTTGGTGTGGCGGTCGAGTCCGTACTCCTCGGTTGCCAGGACCGTGGTCCATCTGTCTGTGAGCAAATCTTGGTTAGTTTTAAGCTGTTGTTGCTTCCTTTTCAGGCTTTTTGCCGTGGCCATAAGTCGTCGCTTAAAGCGAACTTGCTCTGCGGGATCCTCAGGCACGCCGAATTTGTCGTTGCTGAGGCTCACCTCATCTTCGGAGGGGGGCACGTAGTTGTCCTCCTCCTAGTGTCCGTCTGTCGACTGTATGGCCTGTGCAAGGGCAAGTTGATCGGGACTGTATTCATCTTTGGTGCTATCTGGATTGTTTTTGACTCCCGTGCCGGTATTTTTGTGGAGGGGCTTGGGGCGACACTGTCAGTGTTCTGGGAACGGGGGTCCCCAGACTTGCCTACCTGTGGCCTGCGGTGTGGCTCAAGGAGTGGCCCAGTACGACCCACCTTCGTCAACACAAGACCAAGACCCTCGCGAGGGGCCAAGCCTCGCGGGGCGGATGACAGGAAGCTTCCTTACGCGCGGCCTCGTCAGGTTGGCTCGCAAGGAGGCAGAGAGATCAAGGCGGGGTACCTCACGAGGTGCCCGTGACGCAAGCCATGACGACCAGAGCCAGGCTGGCACCGGCCTGCGCAGTGTCCTTGTTTCCTCTTTGGTGCAAAGGGGGCAAGCTCAGGCTAAGGCATCAGGCAAAGGTTACCATTCCGGTGCAACAAGACCAAGACCAGCAGAACGGCAGGATGGAGGTCATCGTGGAGCCCAGGAAGGCGGCATCATCAGGGCCTTTGGCAGGCGAGGACCAACTTTAGTCAGGATAAGTGTACTAGATGTTCCCCTTCAAAATGGCCAATTGTTGGCACCCTTCCCGCTCAATATTTGGGAAGAGGACCAGGGCCTCGCTATAAGGGCATCTGGGATGGACCGGTCGAACCTTAGCCAGAACCACCAACACAAGAACATCCCTCGCGAGGCTGTTCTTCCCTTGTATTGTTCATCATCGGCACCTGAGGCAATCCACCACACCACAAACTAGAGTAGGGTATTACACCACAATGGTGGCCCGAACTAATATAAACCTTGTGTCCCTTGTGTTGTTCTTCGTGTAGCCTAGATCCTTTGCGAGACGACGAGACGCGAGCCGGTAGGGGGAGTGATCTCCACGCGCACCCCAGAGTTCGAACCTTAAGGGTCTGCCGGAACCCGAAATCCGACATTTGGCGTGCCAGGTAGGGGGTGCGCCGGAATCCGCCTTCCGCCGTCTTGTGTTTCACCATCCATCGCATCCATGTCTGACGCTCGTCGAGCCCGCGCCGACCGCCGGGCTGCTCTCGCCACCCGCGTGCCCAGATGGCGCCCGTCGGCGGATGCCCCCGTCGTTCCCCGTCGCATGTCGTCAACGCCACCACCGGTCCGGCAAGGAACGAGCAGCAGGCCTCATCCCTGCATCCCTCGGTGCGGCGAGAAGGCCACACCACCACCCCGTCACTGACTCCAGCCGGTTCATCGTCCCATGCCCGTCGCGCCCCCGCGGACGCGCACACCGCGTTGATCCTGGCACGAGATCTCCTGGACTACCGTCCCGTCGACGACCTCTACGACGAGTGGCTCGCCCGCATCACCGAGCTCGTCAGCACCGCAGGGGGCTCCCCTGCACCATCCCTCTCGCTGCACCACCCACCGCCCTGCGCGGGCAACACAGCTCCGGAGGCGCCTCAGCCACCTCCCCCTCAAGAAGGCGCCCTGGCCCCAAGGCGCGTGGCCCCTGGATGGGACCCGCTCCGTCCAGCACCCGTGCAGCAAGAGAAGAGCTGCCAAGAGATCCCTCGTCCTCAAGAAGCTGCCCGCGTGCTCCCTGCACCGGTGCGTCATGACCGCGCTCCTGCTCCAGCGTGCCAAGACCCCGCGCTGCTCCTGGCGGCGGCGCGTGGAGACCTCCAAGATCAAGTCCTTCGCCACCAAAGGCACCCAGTGGCCACTGCGGGCTGCCGTGCCTTCACCGCTGAGCTGCGCAGCGTAGCTTGGCCTGGCAAGTTCAAGCCAGATCTGCCCCCGCTCTACGATGGCACGGCTGACCCTGTGGAGTTCCTCCAACTCTACGAGCTGGGCCTCGAAGCCGCCAACGGGGACGAGAAGGTCATGGCGAACTGGTTTCCCATGGCGCTCAAGGACGGTGCTCACACCTGGCTCCTGAACTTGGCTCTTGGCATGATTTCCTCCTGGGAGGAGATGCGCACTCGCTTCATCGCCAATTTCCAGGGCACTCGTGACCGGCCCCGGGCCATGAGTCACCTGCGCCGCATCAAGCAACAGCCAGGAGTGACCCTGCAAAAGTACATCCAGCGCTTCAACAATGTTCGCCTCAAGATCCCCAGGCTGACTGAGGAGGCCATCATCTCAGCTTTCTCCGACGGCGCGCGTGACATCAAGATGAAAGAGGAGCTAGCAATCCATGAAGACATGTGCACATCCCTGGAGCTGTTCAACTTGGCGACCAAGTGCACCAGGGCTGAGGAAGGGCATCCAGAAGAGAAGAAGCCCAAGGTCAAGGATGTGAAGCGCAAGGGGGCTGCTATGCTTGCAGCAGAGCCAGACACCAAGCAATGCAGGGACCAGCCCGAGTCATCCAAGGGCAGTCGGTACTGCGTGTACCACGACCTCCACACCCACAACTTCAACAAATGCCAAGAGCTCAGGGCCGTGCGAGATGTGCGTGTCGGCCGACGCCCCGAGCGCAACGACCGGGGCTATGGCCGAGGAGGAGGAAGAGGTGGAGGACGATGGGAAGACCGTGGCCCTCACCAAGGGTGGCGTGACCAACCTCGCGAGGACCGCTGGCAGGACCAGCCTCGCGAGAGAGGCTGGAGGGATCAGCCTCGTGAGGATCGCCCTCAAGGCAACGCAGGCCTCCCTCCTCTGCCACCTCTACCAAGGAGGAATGAAGACCATCATCAGGACGAAGGGGCTGGGAGCTTTCAGGAGCCGCGCACAATCGCTTGCATCTTGGGCGGTGCTCAGGCCCCAACCTCTCAACGCATCTTCAAGCAGTTTGCTCGCGAGGTGAATGCAGTCCTCCCCAGGCTTGAGGCCACGTGCCCTCTCAGTTGGTCAGCATGCGCTATCACGTTCAGCTCAGTGGATCAGCTCAAGTGCGCCGCCACGGCTGAAGTCCTCCCGATGCTTTGCTCCCCGATCATCAGCAATGTGCAAGTCACTAGGACCCTCATCGATGGTGGAGCAGGACTCAACATCCTATCCGTCAAGACATTCAACAATCTCCAAGTGCCATACAATCAGCTTCAGCCAACCAGGCCTTTCTCAGGAGTCACTGATGGTTCCACCGTACCGATAGGGCAAGTTCGCCTTCCTGTCACTTTGGGCAGCGCGACAACTACCGCACCGAGCTCATTGACTTCGACGTCGCCCACATTCGCCTGCCATACAATGCCATCCTTGGGTACCCAGCCCTGGCCAAGTTCATGGCAGTGACTCATCACGGCTACAATGTCCTCAAGATGCCAGGAAGCGGTGGAGTCATCATAGTGCCTTGCGAGGAGAGGGATGCAGTGTGCTCCCTTGAGCGTGCCTTTCAAGCCGCGGCAATCGAAGACCCAGAGCACAGGAGCGGAAGACTTCCCGAGGCAGTCCCTAAGAAGAAGAAGGCATCACCAGGTTCGAACCCTCGGGAGGCAGGCCCTTCAGGATCCACACCCGTTCAAGGGGTGCCTCCTTCTGTCACATAGGAAGGCACACCCAACGCCCTCGTCGGGCAAAGCTCGGGGGCTCTCTCCTGGAGGGCCATCAACTTTGCCAAGATCACGAGGGAGGCGCTCGGGCACCACTTGGAGGCGTGCTTCAAAGCATGTTTCCCTTAGGAAGGAACAAGGCAAGGAGGGCCAAACCTCAGGAGTTCATCAGCGAGATCATTCAGGAGCTACAGGAGTCAAGAGTCATGAGTGGCAGCCGCCGCTTACCCGCCGTAGCTCCCCATCCAGGCGAGGATGGTGGGTTGCACGTCTGCATCGACGTACCAGGGCTCAACCAAGCCGCATCTCAAGAGCGCCTCTGGCCTTCGCGCGTGGGGCGTTGTGAGGGTCCACCTCGCAGCTACGTTCGCATGCCCTTCGGCCTGCCGAATGCAGTTGCCGCTCATCGGCGCCTGCTGAGGAGCATCCTGGAGGCGCAAGAGGTCAGGCATTCCACAGTCCTGGCGGAGATGGAGATGGTCCTTGTCACATCCCTAGTTCTGACAATGCCTAGTGCATGCATTAGAGTGTTACATCATGTTTAAATTTCATTTAAACCTGAGATGGGGATTGACTAAGCCCTAGCATCAAATGAATTCAACTAGGGTCAAAATAAAACCCTTTTCATTGAACTCAAAATGTCCTCTAAAAATGTTCAACATTTCTGGTTTGAGGTGGAAGCATCTACCAAAAATGGTTTATATTTTTGCAGGACATATTTGGTCACTGAATTAAATCATATAGTATTTTCATTTGGGCATTTAAATGCTATTAAATATTTCAAATGCTCAAATAATCATAAACTAAAATGTTTACTGTTGGATATATTCTAAACAGTAGCCATGATTAGTTTCATGATTTTTGAAAGTGTCTGAGTATTTTTAATAAAGCCCTAAATTTACAGAATAATAGAAAACTGAGATAATTAGAAAAGGAGAGAGAGAGAAAGACCCGTACCTGGGCCACTTACCTGTAGCCGGCCCAGCTTCTGCGCGGCCCGTTACTGTGCAGCCCAGCTGCCAGTCATCTTCCTCCCCCTCGCCCTGAAGCAGCTGCGTGCTGGACGCACGCGCGCCGACGCCGGCCACCTCCTGCTTCGCCGTGGCAGCCTCCCCGACTTCCTCGCGACGCCACGGAGACGTCCCCGACCCCTCTCACTTCTCCCTCGCTCTCGGGACCTCCCTCCCCCTCGCTCCTCTGTTTCCCCTTCCGCGACCGAGCGGAGCTCGCCGTCATCGTCGCCGTACCCATGGCCACCGGCCACCCCTAGCCTCGCCGATGCACCCAGGAGCTCCGCCTCGACCCCCTCTTCCTCCCCACCGATCCACAGCCCTCCGGAAGCCCTGCATCGCCGCCATCGCCGTCGTCTTCTACCTCGGACCCGCCGTCCATCTTCGTCAAATTCGCCGGCTCCGGACCGTCCCCGACCTCGCCGAGCGTCCCCTCGTCATCGCCGTGAGTCACTGACCCTCTCCCCTAACTCAGCATGCTCCCCTCCGTGCCGTAGCGCCGTTCCCCACGAGCACCGAAGCCACTGTCCGCCATTGCTGCTGCACGCATAGCCTCCGTGCTCCCCTGGCCTCACTGAGCTGCTCTTAGTGCTCCCCATGACTAGCAGGTGCTGCCCAGCCTCTCCATTTGCTCACTGATGCACCGTAGCGACGCGCCCGAGCGCCACCGAACACCATCGCCGCCAAAGCTCGTCGCCGGCATGAGTTCCGGTGACCCCACGACCTCCCACTTGGTCCTCTGGATGCGCGAGAGCAAGGGCCATCCCCTGGTGCCCTCAGCGCGCCAAGCTGACGCCTCTAGCGCAAGTCCGGCGTGCCCCCGCCGTGTCCTGTGGTCGCCGCCGGCTGGTCTCCGGTGACGCCGACGTGGCGCACTTACTTAGTCGCTAATGACCCTGCTAACAGCCCTATCTCTCACTGACATATGGGCCCCACGCCCTTAACTAACCACGGTTAACCCCTGTTTAGTTTAAGTTAACCACAGTGGCCCCACGCGTCGGAGTTGACCTAGCTGATGTGGCCGTTGACCGGTCCCACCTGTCAGTGAGCTAAGCAGCCCTGTGACGCTGACGTGTGGACCCCACACGTCAGGTTTGACCCTGACCGACCTCTGTTGACTTGCTGACGTCATGCCAACGTCATGCTGACGCAGTAATGTTTTCTGGATTTAATTTAATTCTGAAATTCCAGAAAATGCCTAAAACTTCAATAAATCATAGAAAATTAACCGTAACTCCAAATTAAATAATTTATATATGAAAAATTATCAGAAAAATTCAAGGAATCCATCTGTACCATTTTCATGCATGATTGAACAACTTATAGCTGCTGTTTAGCACAAATCAATTAAATGGCATTTGAATAATCACATATGGAGTTTGAATTTGAATATTATATTCAAACCAACTTCATTTAATCTGTTGCTAGTTGCATTAGCTCAAAGCACATTCATATTGCCATGTCATGAGCATGCATCATATTGTGCATTGCATTGATTGTATTTCTTCCTTGTTGCCGGTATCTGTTCCCTCCCGGTAGACGATGTTCCGACGTTGTGATCGTTGACACTGATGAAGACTCAATGTTATCTTCAGAAGTGCCAGGCAAGCAAAACCCCCTTGTTCATTCCGATACAATCCTACTCTCTCGCTCCTGCTCTCTTTTACTGCATTAGGACAACACCGATTCATCTGTTACCTGCTGCGGTAGCTGAACGCCTTTATCCTTTGCATGACCTGTCATTGCCACAGTAAATAGATGAAACCCAATAGCATGAGTAGGAGTTGTTTGAGCCCTGTTGTGCCTACTCATTAATGCTTGTTTGTCATGCCTGCTACTGCTTAGAGTCGAGTCGGGTCTGATTCATCGGGGATGAATCAGAGGTGTGTGAACATGTCCTACTATGTGTGAGCTAAGTGTGTGAATACGATTTGGTAAAGGTAGCGGTGAGAGGCCATGTAGGAGTACATGGTGGGTTGTCTCATTGCAGCCGTCCTTAGGAACTGAGTTCTGTGTTTGTGATCCATGATTCAGCTACTACCACGCATTGGGCCCGAAACCAATGGACCCTCTCGGCTTCTTGATCACCCTTGTCCTCTGTCCAGGAGTTGCAAGTAGTTTCTGGTGTTTGTAGTATGCTGGAGGCCGTGCGCAGCGCTGACCGTAGGGGTGGGCTGTGATGCGGTAGGCACGTGGCCGGGTAAACCGGGCGCCCGTTTGGTGTCACGGAACCCTGTTCACATCGTTTGGGGCTGTGAGCGAAACTCCGGCCGGATCTCCTCATGGATGGAACCCGAATAGGCGATAAACCTGGGCTAGAGACTCGAGTGTTTAGGCAGGCCGTGGCCGACACCCACGTTGGGCTTCCGCTTGAAGGTTGCCGAGTACATGTCGTGTGAAGGGCGGTAAGTGGTGAGAGCGTGTGTGAAGAAGTACACCCTTGCAGGGTTAATATGATCTATTCGAATAGCCGTGTCCACGGAAAAGGACTTCTGGGTTGCTTATATCAGTTCATAGACAAGTGAAAGTGGATACCTTAAAATACGCAAGATAAGCGTGAGTGCTATGGATGGCGTTCTCGTAGGGAGACGGGAGCGGATCCATAGTGGTGTATTGATATGGTGAATATGTGGACTCGTGTGCGCCACCTCAAAAGAGTTACTTGCAGTCGTAGTTCAGGATAGCCACCGAGTCAAAGCTGGCTTGCTGCAGTTAAACCCCACCATCCCCTTTGTTGATAATGATGCATATGTAGATAGTTCTGATGTAAGTCTTGCTGGGTACATTTGTACTCACGTTTGCCTATTTTATGTTTTGCAGAGAGACTTCAGTCTCACTAGTAGTTCCGCGTGGACTTCGACGTTTAGCTTGATACCTCAGCTACGATCTTGTGCCCTCGGCAGGATCTGATAGATAGTCAGGCTTCTCAGCCTTTTTCATTTATAGATGTCTGTACTCAGACATGATAGCTTCCGCTTGTGCTTTGATTGGTATGCTCTGATTGTTGGGTCATGAGACCCATGTTTGTAATATCTCGCTCCTCGGAGCCTAATGAGTAAAATACTTGAGTCATAGAGTCATGTTGTGATGCCATGTTGTAATTGCACATATCGAGCATATTGTGTGTATGTTATTGAAATGCTTGGTATGTGTGGGATCTGACCATCTAGTTGTTTATCTTTAGTAGCCTCTCTTACCGGGAAATGTCTCCTAGTGTTTCCACCGAGCCATGGTAGCTTGCTACTGCTCCGGAACACTTAGGCTGGCCGGCATGTGTCCTTCTTCGTTCCTGTGTCTGTCCCTTCGGGGAAATGTCACGCGATGAATACCGGAGTCCTGTTAGCCTGCTACAGCCCGGTTCACCGGAGTCCTGCTAGCCCAGTGCTACAGCCTGGATTCACTCGCTGATGACCGACACGTTCGATGCTGGGTCATGGATGCCTGTCCCTGTAAGTCTGTGCCACTTTGGGTTTATGACTAGTCATGTCAGCCCGGACTCTTTATCATATGGATGCTAGCGACATCATCATATACGTGAGCCAAAAGGCGCAAACGGTCCCGGGCAAAGGTAAGGCGACACCCGTGGGAATACCGTGCCTGAGGCCGCAAAGTGATATGAGGTGTTACATGCTAGATCGATGTGGCATTGAGTCGGGGTCCTGACAGCGTTGGTATCAGAGCTTGACTGCCTGTAGGATTACCAAGCCAAACTGGTCGAAGTTGAGTCTAGATATTCTTTAGTTATGTAAGGGAATTGATTGTGGGATGGAACGTAAGGCTCTTTTTACTCCTTATACCTCATGGCCTTCTGATCTGAGTCATCATCTTCTCTTCTACGGGGATTAAGAACTAGGTTTTCTCTTCTTTCTATCAGGATCACGTGTTACTAATCCGTAGACTTATAAGATTGTTGGATTTAAGTCTCAGTTCAGTTCCTACTATCTTCTGTATGTTAACTGTTGACCTCAAAACCTTGATATTGTGCTTCTGAGTGGTTATGCCACCATTTTGTGAATGTCTCAAATCTTTTCTGAGCATTTACAGCCGTTATGCTGTCCGAGTCATTCCAGGTTTCTAAATAGTCTGATGCATTTGCAAAATCCTTTCCCTCTGGTTTCGATGTTCCTTTATGCCAGCTCAATCACACTAATTGTTGAGTTGAGGTATTCTATTGCCTTGACATTATGTTGGAGATATTATTATGACCCAAGGTGTCTTAGGGGATCACCTAGTAATTTAGCCATGATTTGTGTTCCCAGTGTGATGATTCTGGCCATCATTCTTGAAAGCATCCCGTGATGCTACTTAGTGGTAGGTATTCTATTCCTGGGTCTTGAACCCGAGATTCACTCTACTTACTTCATGTTGATAGTAATTGCTAGTGCCTTTAGGATATTAGTAACCTTTGCGATAGTCCTTGAAGTCCGTGGTATCTTCTTCCAAATACCATGAACTACTTATGGCAGAAGTTCCTCGTTGAACTGAAATATCACAACAGGATTATTCTTGATGAGTTCTCCATTATATATTGTGGCTCTGCCAGTTCTACCTTTCTGCATGGGTTATCCGGAAGAAATATGTTGAACTTCGTTCGACATGCTAACCCATGCATCCACAACTCAGAAAATCGTATGTTCCTTTGAGTTGTCCCTTTTTAGTTGTCTTCTGACCCTTGTTTATCAATTGATAGTCAAGATTATGTGTGCATTCGTTCATCGATGCCTATTACTCCTGTGGTCTGTCAAGCCATTCTATTCCGGAATGACTTGGAGAAACAAATTCCAGTACCTCATCCATATCTAGGATTGGGTCAAAGTAGTTGTATTCCGCAGATCAAATGCCAATCCAGCTTTTGGTTCTGTTCTACTTTGGAGTATTACCCTCTTTATGTCAGGATTTTCATGAGGATTGCACCAACTCTCATGAATTTTGACGTAGTGATACTCCTCGCCATCATTATTCATTTCTCGGCTACCGTGTTGATGCAACCGGAATACCGGCAAATGAATTGGGATGTGTGAAATCAATACTCCCAGCAACCTCGTTGCTTGGTAGTTAAATGGACGATAACCTCATTCTCAGCATATTGATTATTGAATCGTCACCCTAAGATTGATCGTGCTACCTAGTCCATTCTCCTGGTTCACTCCTCGATCGATGAGTTAGGATTATTTCAAATCCTTGCCCTATTGATCATATCGTATTGCCCTGAAAAGCAGGATTGTCCTCGATCTTAGTAACATATCGGTGGTTCGTGATTTTCCGGATATCTTCTCGAAAGTATCACCAGGTTGTCACCTGACCGTTATGTTGAGCCCGTGATCAAGTTGGTTTCTTATGAACCACCTTCTTTCCAAGAATCGGTGTTAGATATCCCTGAGCTAGTTGGTTAAGCTGGACAACAACTTGGAGAGTTGGAAGATAAAAGCTTGTCTGACTTAGTTCGTTCCAAAGGGATATTCTTGTGTAGTGTGTGTTGAAGAAAGATGATATCTTCATCGATTGGTCCCTGTGATCAGTTGTTGGACCTATTGTCTTATCAATCCTTTGATTTGAGTGTGGGCCATCGTCAAATCAAATCAGTACCAACGATGCTCGTAATGTTGTCTTATTCGTGGTTGATCCCTCGAGCATACACCATTACATCTTTGGTCTGACCAATGCTATCACCGTGTTCACTTAACTATGGAATTCCTTTTAAAAGGAAACCCGGATGAATTGTTGTTGAGCCCATTGACAACATCCTTATCTCCTCCATGATTTTGTTGAGCATTAAGCTAGTGTTGGAAATTTTTGAAAGCATTTGTTCATGCTAGCTCATGAAGCATATGTTTGGATGAAGGTAGTGACTTCCTTTAATTCATGTGCATCTGATGCAAGTTGCCGCCGTGGATTCGAGAAAGTCAATGTTGCTTTCTTTGGAATCATTCCAAATCAGTCATGCACACGTGCGAAGAATTCTGTGGTTTGTAGACTTGCAACCTTCAATCTATATGTATCCCTAGCACACCAAGCCACTGGTTGATTTGTTCAAGGAGAAGGAGTTCCTTCATAAGAGCTAATCCGGACTTATGTAAGAACTTCGATACCCTCGTTGATGGTTCCCCCTCCTGAACTCGGTAGTGTTTTATTATAAGACTACTATGTGGTCATGCTTGTCTGGGACAACGTGTTCACATGTTAGTAGCAGAACCAGCTCATGTTTTGGAGCTTGCTATCGTAGTTCATCTCCCGAGAATCCCGCAACGTCATCTTGTCGAATTGTGTTGCAAACCTTCATTTTTCTTCCTAGACTCGATGGGTCTGGAATATTCCGACACCAACCAGATCTGAATCTCAGGCAGATATGATGGTTGGAATATTTCCCAAGAATTATAATATTGGTCGCGCGATAACCGGTAAAGTGGATGTCATGGCCAACACACCCAGCCGGAAGACCTATTATTATAATATCTTGATTAATGAAGTTGGCCACCCCCCCCATAGGGATTTCGTAGGGTTTACTCCCTAGTTGCCCCTATGGATTTTTGTGTTCCCGAAGTCCGACCTTTTACTTGATGTTCTAGATATCAAACCATATCTATGAAAGGGTTACGCTAGCACATCAAGGACAACATTAGAAGCGGAGTGCTAAATGTCTCTCGGTCGATCGTCCAGATTTTGTTCCTTGGCTCGCTAAGGTGAAATCTGAGAAAGTGTTATCCTCCTTTGCATCTGCATCGTCTATCGCTATTCATCATGGTAGTAAGTTGTGTTGCCAGAATCCTTGACACGGATATTGGTAAAACCTTGATGATTATAGAAATGCTCAAGTTCTTGAGAGCACGCACAAGCGTTAGGTGTTACCATCGGCACTAGCTAGGTTTGCTCTCAACTTCCTCGGTTATGCTATAACTTCTCAACAGTGGATTCACTCTCTATTGTTGGGTTCTCCCCAGTTACTAGAATCATTCCCATCATTTGCATTTTGTTCCCAGCTTGCACCGCCAATGTGCCATTCTACCATGGATCTCTTCCATTTCCGGTGATAAGCAAATTCATCCATTGCGTTGTCTTCAACAAGGTAATCCACATCATCCAAGTCCGAGTATGCTATTCTACCGACCCCCGCCAGTCGATTGCTGTGATTTGCCTTAGGCTGATATAGAGAGTCTCAATGATCTCTATATCAAAGGTAATTCTTTTTGCCACTTGGATATTTCTACAAGTCACCTACCCTAAGGTGCCTCGTTGCGGTGTCATGACAACTCAACTCCTTGCTACATTGACAATCGTTTACCACCTTTTTAAGTGTGGAATTGTTGTCCACCTAGTGAACCTCCGTCATCCGTTTCCTTCCACCCCTCTTGATGTGTATCTCGTGTCTCCACCCGAGAGATGGTTCTATGTCTCATTCCGTGAGTTGTTCGACCTTCGAGAAGTTCGATCCTTCTAGAGTTTCCCTTTCCTCTTCTTGTCATGATTAGTTGGAGTTCTCAGAACAAGACGACAAGACAAAGATGGTGATCAAATCAACGTTCAGCTGAAGTGCACCCTGGATCGTGAAGATTATACTAGTTGCGTTTACCTTTCACCTTACCCTACGCTTGAATCTCGAGACGAGATTCTTGTTTAGTGGGGGTGAGTTGTCACATCCCTAGTTCTGACAATGTCTAGTGCATGCATTAGAGTGTTACATCATGTTTAAATTTCATTTAAACCTGAGATGGGGATTGACTAAGCCCTAGCATCAAATGAATTCAACTAGGGTCAAAATAAAACCCTTTTCATTGAACTCAAAATGTCCTCTAAAAATGTTCAACATTTCTGGTTTGAGGTGGAAGCATCTACCAAAAATGGTTTATATTTTTGCAGGACATATTTGGTCACTGAATTAAATCATATAGTATTTTCATTTGGGCATTTAAATGCTATTAAATATTTCAAATGCTCAAATAATCATAAACTAAAATGTTTACTGTTGGATATATTCTAAACAGTAGCCATGATTAGTTTCATGATTTTTGAAAGTGTCTGAGTATTTTTAATAAAGCCCTAAATTTACAGAATAATAGAAAACTGAGATAATTAGAAAAGGAGAGAGAGGGAAAGACCCGTACCTGGGCCACTTACCTGTAGCCGGCCCAGCTTCTGCGCGGCCCGTTACTGTGCAGCCCAGCTGCCAGTCATCTTCCTCCCCCTCGCCCCGAAGCAGCTGCGTGCTGGGCACACGCGCGCCGACGCCGGCCACCTCCTGCTTCGCCGTGGCAGCCTCCCCGACTTCCTCGCGACGCCACGGAGACGTCCCCGACCCCTGTCACTTCTCCCTCGCTCTCGGGACCTCCCTCCCCCTCGCTCCTCTGTTTCCCCTTCCGCGACCGAGCGGAGCTCGCCGTCATCGTCGCCGTACCCATGGCCACCGGCCACCCCTAGCCTCGCCGATGCAGCCAGGAGCTCCGCCTCGACCCCCTCTTCCTCCCCACCGATCCACAGCCCTCCGGAAGCCCTGCATCGCCGCCATCGCCGTCGTCTTCTACCTCGGACCCGCCGGCCATCTTCGTCAAATTCGCCGGCTCCGGACAGTCCCCGACCTCGCCGAGCGTCCCCTCGTCATTGCCGTGAGTCACTGACCCTCTCCCCTAACTCAGCATGCTCCCCTCCGTGCCGTAGCGCCGTTCCCCACGAGCACCGAAGCCACCGTCCGCCATTGCTGCTGCACGCATAGCCTCCGTGCTCCCCTGGCCTCACTGAGCTGCTCTTAGTGCTCCCCATGACTAGCAGGTGCTGCCCAGCCTCTCCATTTTCTCACTGATGCACCGTAGCGACGCGCCCGAGCGCCACCGAACACCATCGCCGCCAAAGCTCGTCGCCGGCATGAGTTCCGGCGACCCCACGACCTCCCACTTGGTCCTCTGGATGCGCGAGAGCAAGGGCCATCCCCTGGTGCCCTCAGCGCGCCAAGCTGACGCCTCTAGCGCAAGTCCGGCGTGCCCCCGCCGTGTCCTGTGGTCGCCGCCGGCTGGTCTCCGGTGACGCCGACGTGGCGCACTTACTTAGTCGCTAATGACCCTGCTAACAGCCCTATCTCTCACTGACATATGGGCCCCACGCCCTTAACTAACCACGGTTAACCCCTGTTTAGTTTAAGTTAACCACAGTGGCCCCACGCGTCGGAGTTGACCTAGCTGATGTGGCCGTTGACCGGTCCCACCTGTCAGTGAGCTAAGCAGCCCTGTGACGCTGACGTGTGGACCCCACACGTCAGGTTTGACCCTGACCGACCTCTGTTGACTTGCTGACGTCATGCCAACGTCATGCTGACGCAGTAATGTTTTCTGGATTTAATTTAATTCTGAAATTCCAGAAAATGCCTAAAACTTCAATAAATCATAGAAAATTAACCGTAACTCCAAATTAAATAATTTATATATGAAAAATTATCAGAAAAATTCAAGGAATCCATCTGTACCATTTTCATGCATGATAGAACAACTTATAGGTGCTGTTTAGCACAAATCAATTAAATGGCATTTGAATAATCACATATGGAGTTTGAATTTGAATATTATATTCAAACCAACTTCATTTAATCTGTTGCTAGTTGCATTAGCTCAAAGCACATTCATATTGCCATGTCATGAGCATGCATCATATTGTGCATTGCATTGATTGTATTTCTTCCTTGTTGCCGGTATCTGTTCCCTCCCAGTAGACGATGTTCCGACGTTGTGATCGTTGACACTGATGAAGACTCAATGTTATCTTCAGAAGTGCCAGGCAAGCAAAACCCACTTGTTCATTCCGATACAATCCTACTCTCTCGCTCCTGCTCTCTTTTACTGCATTAGGACAACACCGATTCATCTGTTACCTGCTGCGGTAGCTTAACCCCTTTATCCTTTGCATGACCTGTCATTGCCACAGTAAATAGATGAAACCCACTAGCATGAGTAGGAGTTGTTTGAGCCCTGTTGTGCCTACTCATTCATGCTTGTTTGTCATGCCTGCTACTGCTTAGAGTCGAGTCGGGTCTGATTCATCGGGGATGAATCAGAGGTGTGTGAACATGTCCTACTATGTGTGAGCTAAGTGTGTGAATACGATTTGGTAAAGGTAGCGGTGAGAGGCCATGTAGGAGTACATGGTGGGTTGTCTCATTGCAGCCGTCCTCAGGAACTGAGTTCTGTGTTTGTGATCCATGATTCAGCTACTACCACGCATTGGGCCCGAAACCAATGGACCCTCTCGGCTTCTTGATCACCCTTGTCCTCTGTCCAGGAGTTGCAAGTAGTTTCTGGTGTTTGTAGTATGCTGGAGGCCGTGCGCAGTGCTGACCGTAGGGGTGGGCTGTGATGCGGTAGGCACGTGGCCGGGTAAACCGGGCGCCCGTTTGGTGTCACGGAACCCTGTTCACATCGTTTGGGGCTGTGAGTGAAACTCCGGCCGGATCTCCTCATGGATGGAACCCGAATAGGCGATAAACCTGGACTAGAGACTCGAGTGTTTAGGCAGGCCGTGGCCGACACCCACGTTGGGCTTCCGCTTGAAGGTTGCCGAGTACATGTCGTGTGAACAGCGGTAAGTGGTGAGAGCGTGTGTGAAGAAGTACACCCCTGCAGGGTTAATATGATCTATTCGAATAGCCGTGTCCGCGGAAAAGGACTTCTGGGTTGCTTATATCAGTTCATAGACAAGTGAAAGTGGATACCTTAAAATACGCAAGATAAGCGTGAGTGCTATGGATGGCGTTCTCGCAGGGAGACGGGAGCGGATCCATAGTGGTGTATTGATATGGTGAATATGTGGACTCGTGTGCGCCACCTCAAAAGAGTTACTTGCAGTCGTAGTTCAGGATAGCCACCGAGTCAAAGCTGGCTTGCTGCAGTTAAACCCCACCATCCCCTTTGTTGATAATGATGCATATGTAGATAGTTCTGATGTAAGTCTTGCTGGGTACATTTGTACTCACGTTTGCCTATTTTATGTTTTGCAGAGAGACTTCAGTCTCACTAGTAGTTCCGCGTGGACTTCGACGTTTAGCTTGATACCTCAGCTACGATCTTGTGCCCTCGGCAGGATCTGATAGATAGTCAGGCTTCTCAGCCTTTTTCATTTATAGATGTCTGTACTCAGACATGATAGCTTCCGCTTGTGCTTTGATTGGTATGCTCTGATTATTGGGTCATGAGACCCATGTTTGTAATATCTCGCTCCTCGGAGCCTAATGAGTAAAATACTTGAGTCATAGAGTCATGTTGTGATGCCATGTTGTAATTGCACATATCGAGCATATTGTGTGTATGTTATTGAAATGCTTGGTATGTGTGGGATCTTACCATCTAGTTGTTTATCTTTAGTAGCCTCTCTTACCGGGAAATGTCTCCTAGTGTTTCCACCGAGCCATGGTAGCTTGCTACTGCTCCGGAACACTTAGGCTGGCCGGCATGTGTCCTTCTTCGTTCCTGTGTCTGTCCCTTCGGGGAAATGTCACGCGATGAATACCGGAGTCCTGTTAGCCTGCTACAGCCCGGTTCACCGGAGTCCTGCTAGCCCAGTGCTACAGCCTGGATTCACTCGCTGATGACCGACACGTTCGATGCTGGGTCATGGATGCCTGTCCCTGTAAGTCTGTGCCACTTTGGGTTTATGACTAGTCATGTCAGCCCGGACTCTTTATCATATGGAAGCTAGCGACATCATCATATACGTGAGCCAAAAGGCACAAACGGTCCCGGGCAAAGGTAAGGCGACACCCGTGGGAATACCGTGCGTGAGGCCGCAAAGTGATATGAGGTGTTACATGCTAGATCGATGTGGCATTGAGTCGGGGTCCTGACAGTCCTCGAGGAGCCGCCTGTGCCTCTGGAGCCCCCCGAGGCTCCTGGGCCTGGGGGCTCATGAGGAACGGTGTCCGCAGCATGCATCGTCAGCTAATTCAGCATCCCTTCATCTCCAACATCATCAGGTGACATCTTTCGAGTTTCATTTTCAGCTGGGAGCTCCCCCAGGGCTGCATCATTCCCAGGCCGCGTGGGTCCATCCCTGCGGCATGTATCCCTTTTGTTCATGCCTTTAAGTTACTTTGTTGGGGGCGCCCCTCGGGCTGCATCATCCCCAAGCCACTCGGGCCTGACCCAGCGGCGTTTGCCTTTTTCTACATCTATATAAATGGATTTGCTCCTTCTTGCTTAACATGCTTGACTTAATCGCCCGCTCGATTGACACCAACTTATGGAGCTGCTCCCTAACGGCACGGCGCTTGCGCATGGGTCCGTCCCTGCAACGTCGACAACCTGAGTGGCTGAGCTCTGGACGTGGCAACCCCGCAAGGCGCCACCTCACCAGGCCCTCAGTGCCCTCGTCACCCCTCCAGAGCAACCAGTAGTTGGCTGGCAGTTGTAACGGCAACTCTCGTTTTCCTTGTGATGAGCTCACAGGATCTCTTTAAGGAGCAACATCGGGCGAGGCCTTCACAGCGTCTTCATCCCTCTCGTCCGCGTGAACCGCTTGCACGTTTAAGGAGGGGCGCATGAGCATTGCAACTCACGGGCTCTTACTGGCTATCCAGCCCTCACCTCCTAGCCTTGTCCATGGCATCGCGACCTGGCATACCAGCGACGGCTGAGCTCGCTCGAGGGCCGGGAACCAAGGACGTAGAGCACGAAGGGGACTAAAGTCAAGGGGGAAGAGGCTCGCGAGGACCTCGCCAGACAGCTCCTCAGCTGTCGACGCGCAGGCCGGCGTCGCGCCAAGGAGTAGCTTCAGACTTTTGAGATAAGTCATCCTCCAGAGCTACTAGTTATCGCAACACCAACCTTGCACCTAATGCAGCCTCGTAGTGGCAACGTTGCGCTCCTTTCTCACCGAACGATGGCTGCTTGAGCGCTAAAGGGGACCTCCTGAGCATCGCGACTCAGGAGCTCTTACTGGAACTCCGGCCGCTCACCTCCTGGCCTTGACCACGGCATCACGACCTGTCATACCAGCGACGGCTGAAGCTTGCCTGGGGACCGGGACCTGTCAGCGCAGAGCATCAAGTCCTCGCGAGGTTCGAAAGGAGGAACTAAGCTAAGACGGGACGAGCATCTCACACCAATTCATAATAAGGATTCATATTCACAAAAGTCATGGCCAGCGCCTTACATACCCCCGTGGGGAGGTACTTCGGTTCCTCGCAGGGACAAAAGACGCGAGTCCTAAGGATTCCTAACTACAGGAACCACGACGGCAGATGCCATCATCAACAGTGGGCCATCAGGTGTCGGCGCCAACTCCATCCAGATCAATGGCGCCGACGGCCTGATGCAGCTGCCATGCTTCGGGCACGGCGCGAGCTCGGGGCGTCGTAGCTGTCGTCGCTCGTCGCCGGGGTCAGGAAGAGTCCGGAAGAGTCGTTGGACCCTCCGATACGCCCACTGCCACCAGAGGAGCTGCTGGAACGGCGGGCGGCATGCCTGGTCCTCGCCGCTCTAGAGCTCCAGCCGCTTCCTCTGGGGCAGCATTCCAGCCGGCGTCCTTCCTCGTCGAAGATCTTGAAGAGCATCAGGGAGGCGCTGTCGTAATCCAGGTGGATCACGAGGGCCCCCTCCGATCGGCAGACCCGGGCGATCTCGCCCCAGCCCCGGGTCATGTAGACCTTGCCCGGAGCGACGACCTCGACCTTTGCTTCGATCGCAGGGGTACTGCAGTCGGCGTGCTGCAGCCAGAGCTCAAGAGGCCCCGTTGGTGGGATCTCGAAGGCGAAGGAGGGAGGAAGGCAAATCCAAGATCGAGGAGGCGTGGCAGCGTGAAGCACAAGCTCGCGAGAGGAGCCCTTAGTGTGAACTCCAGGGGGAATGATGCGCACTACCGTGATCCGACGGCGGCGGCGACGGCTCTGGCGACGTTGCTCGGCGCCTTCTTCTCCAGGACCCTCGATCCGGGCGTACAAGGGCAGCGGAAACCCAGGCGGCGGCCGCTCGAACCAGGGCCTCGACACCTCCTGCAAAGCACCCCCGTCTCCACGACAGAGGACGGGCCGTTTCTTCGGCGGAAGCGGGACAGGACCCTCTCGGGGGGCCTTCCCCCCCTCTTCAGTGGAAAACCGGCGGATTGCTGCCATTTGCGTAAGGTGGAGCAAGGGCGAGGAAGAAGAAGAAAGAGAGTAGCACGAAGGGATGGACTGGAAGGGCTCGCGTCGTTCCGTACATACAGGCGGAGGAGGCCAACCGTCGGCCTCCACGATCACAGGTAATCATGACCCATTTTTGCATGCAGGGACTTGTCAAGTCATGCAGTTGCCGAGGCATCATGGGGAAGCGGGGACGCCCATGTCCAATCAACCGCCATGCGTCGCCCAAGGACGCAGGCTGTTGGGGCCTGTGGCGCTTCGCACTTGTCCCTTCGCTTCTCTGCTAAGCCAAGTCCAGGCGCGCCTTGGGCCCGGGGGTTACAGTCGGCGTTCTGGGAACGGGGGTACCCAGACTTGCCTGCCTGCAGCCTGCGGAGTGGCTTAAGGAGTGGCCCATTACGGCCCACCTTCGTCAACACAAGACCAAGACCCTCGCGAGGGGCCAAGCCTCACGGGGCGGACGACAGGAAGCTTCCTCAGGCGCAGCCTCGTCAGGTTGGCTCGCGAGGAGGCGGAGAGATCAAGGTGGGGTACCTCACGAGGTGCCCATGACGCAAGCCATGACGACTAGAGCCAGGCGGGCGCTAGGCGGGCGCCGGCCTGCGCAGTGTCCTTGTTTCCTCTTTGGTGCAAAGGGGGCAAGCTTAGGCCAAGGCATCAGGCAAAGGTTACCATTCCGGTGCAACAAGACCAAGACCAGCAGAACGGCAGGATGGAGGTCATCGTGGAGCCCAGGAAGGCGTCATCGTCAGGGCCTTTGGCAGGCGAGGACTAACTTTAGTCAGGATAAGTGTACTAGATGTTCCTCTTAAAAATGGCCAATTATTGGCGCCCTTCCCGCTCAATATTTGGGAAGAGGACCAGGGCCTCGCTCTATAAATAGGGCTAGCCACCATAGTATAACGGCATCTGGGATGGACCGGTCAAACCTTAGCCAGAACCACCAACAAAAGAACATCCCTCGCGAGGCTGTTCTTCCCTTGTATTGTTCATCATCAGCCCCTGAGGCAATCCACCGCACCACAAACTAGAATAGGGTATTACACCACAATGGTGGCCCGAACTAGTATAAACCTTGTGTCCCTTGTGTTGTTCTTCATGTAGCCTAGATCCTTTGCGAGACGACGAGACATGAGCCAGTAGGGGGAGTGATCTTCGCGCGCACCCCAGAGTTCGAATCTTAAGGGTCTGCCGGAACCCGAAATCCAACAGGCGCTGATGATGTTCATGCTTTGCCTTCTTCCTTGAGGGGTTATCCTCCATTTCCACATCCATTGGTTTCTTTCGGAGTGTCCACCATATATATCATATGGGGAGGTGGCTGTCCACTGCCCTGTGGGTGGTGGTTCCTGTTCTTCTCCTACATCGTCGTCCATACCTTCGATGTCTTCAGAGTCGAAATTAAGCACCTCGGTCAAATCATCGACCGTGGCTATGAAGTGCATGGCAGGTGGGCAACGAATTCCTTCGTCGCCTGCTTCCCATTGGAGCCGGACATAGTTCAGCCAAGAGTCTTCTGACAAAGAGAGAGACCTTAACGAGTTTAGCATATCGCCCAAGGGCGAGTGCTAGAAGATATCCGCAGCGGTGAACTCCATTACCGGAGCCCAGCCAGAATCGGCGGGCTCGGGGGTGCGCGGTCTGGGACCTACAGCCGGACACAAATCCAGGGGTCCGGAGACACGGGCTTCCTTGGAGATGAAGTCCGTGTTCGGCTCTAGCGCCGATGAGTGTGCAGCCTTCGGGGCGGAGTCCATCCGCCCATCCTTGGACGACGCAATCTACCCCGGATTTAGGTCCGGGGCTTCTGCAGGTGCGATGTCCCGAGTATTGTTCGACAGCAGGTCTGAGCCGTGCTTATCGTGACTGTTCGGCATTCCTGGCATAGGCCTGAATCCGTCAAAGATCAGGTCTCCGCGGATATCGGTCGTGTAGTTCAAATTTCCGAACCTGACCTGATGGCCGGGGGCGTAGCTGTCGATCTGCTCCAGATGGCCAAGCGAATTGGCCCGTAGTGCGAAGCTGCCGAACACGAAGATCTGTCCGGGGGAGAAAGTCTCACCCTGGACCGCGTTGTTGTTGATGATTGAAGGAGCCATCGAGCCTTGCAGCGACGACACAGAGGAACTCTCAATGAAAGCACCAATGTCGGTGTCAAAACCGGCGGATCTCGGGTAGGGGTCCCGATCTGTGCGTCTAAGGCTGATGGTAACAGGAGGCAAGGGACATGATGTTTTACCTAGGTTCGGGCCCTCTCGATGGAGGTAACACCCTACTTCTTGCTTGATTGATCTTGATGATATGAGTATTACAAGAGTTGATCTACCACAAGATCGTAGAGGCTAAACCCTAAGAGCTAACCTGTGATGATTATGATTGTTGTGATCGTCCCTATACAGACCAAACCCTATAGTTTATATAGACACTGGAGGGGGCTAGGGTTTACACAGAGTCGGTTACAAAGAAGGAAATCTAACATCCGGATCGCCAAGCTTGTCTTCCACGCAAAGGAGAGTCCCATCCGGACACGGGGCGAAGTCTTGAGTCTTGTATCTTCATATTCCAACAGTCCGGCCAAAGTATATAGTCCGGCTGTCCGGATACCCCACTACTGGAATCAGCTACTTTGCCATTTGCCAGCTCTTTGCCATCCGCTACCCAAAAGCAGACGGCAAAGAACTAGTTGATGGCAAAGAAAGTCTTTGCCATCAGCCAGTTCTTTGCCGTCGGCTAGCACACGACAAAGATTATTTGTCGTCGGCTAGCACACGGCAAAGAGGGAGGGGGCTCCACTGAGGAGCTGTTTAAAAAATACTTAACGCCCCCCCTTCTTTGTCGTCTGCTAGCGGACGGCAAAGAGCAAAAAAGCGGACGGCAAAGAGGGCGGACGGCAAACATTTAACATGTCTAACAGCATGCCCCACCCCGCCCCTGTCTCTCTGTTTCTCTCCCTGCTCCCACACGCGCGCCGCCGCCCCCACCACTCGCCGCCGCCCGGTCGCCCCACCGCCCCGCCGCCCCACCGGCCCCCCGCCCCGTCGCCCCCTCCGCCCT
>NC_041383.1:118987273-119014946 GCF_002162155.2 Triticum dicoccoides
CCCCGACGACACCGACACGGCACCCCGACCCCGACCCGGCACCCCGACCCGCGACCCCGACCCCGAGACCCCGACCCCGACCCCAACACGGCACCCCGACAGCGGGGAGGTGCTGCTGAAATTTTGCGTCGGATCCGGAGCATAGCATGGGAAAATGAACCCAATCTACACATACACGGGTGGGCTTAGGACCTATCATTACCTATTAGAGTGTAGGTTGCATGCCAATGAACCCTATCAGCCCATCATTGATTATAGTGATGATGATGATTATGCATTTATTGATGATACTGATCGAGATTATTAGTAGTGTCAGGTATTCGATTTTTTTTATGTTGTACTTGATGATGATACACTTAAGTGATATACATATTATTATTCATGTCGGTACTTTTTTTATGTTGTACTCATTTCGTTTCTTCTTTGTCATGGCAAGTGTTGAAAGATGGTGGACGCTGGTCGGGAGCGCGCCGATGCCCCTTCTTCGTTGGCGCGTGGTGCGAGGTCTTCCATTTCACACACACCTCTCCGCCGAGCGTTGCTGGACAGTATGGCGACACCACCGGGCCCTTCTTCGTCGACCGCGGTGCCCAGCAGGGGATGAGGTAAGAAGAACAGAGGAGGTGGAGCACGTGGTCACGGGAGAGGAGGTAGGGTGACTCTTACGGCGCCTTCCTTGCCGCTGCCCCCAGCTGTTTCACCCGAGCACGTGACTGCTAGGGTGGACTCGTCCGAGGAGGAGTCTACATGGACTCCGGTCCACAAGCCTCTGGTCCACGGGTCTTCGGACCACGAGCCTCGGGTTGACGGGCCTTCGGCCCATGAGAGTTGGGCCCACGAGACCCCGGAGGAGCACACGTCTGGATGGGGTACTTGGTCGTGTCAGCCTGAGGAGCCGAGTGACCATGCTGATGATGGCGGGGAGCCGAGTGGCCATGCTGATGATGGCGGGGAGCCGACTGGTTCTGAGGAGGAGGGAGAGGAGGGGGCAACGTCTACTAGCATGGTGCTACACGGCTCCCGTCCGTGCCGGCGACCCACGAGCAGAGGTGGTTGATTTTCCTTGATGGGGAGAGGTAAGTGCATTTAATCTTTTGTACCTTCTGCATTCACATTTCTTCAAATAACTAATGTGTTGGCCTTGTCATGCTGCAGGGGTTGGGACCACCATGAAAGTGTCCGCCAGCCCAACTCCGTCCTTTGAGTTCTGATTCGGCAAAACTTTGCGGGGTTTGTCACGTTGCCTGGTGAGGGTCGGCTTCCAGAGGTTGGATTGAGTTGGGAGCACTACTTGGCTGCCCCGGCCCCGCCGGGTGAGATTATCGATGGTGTCTTGTGCAAGACGAGGGCAGACGTGGTGATCAGAAAGTTCTGGGTAATTTCTCCTTTACACAATTAAAAATCTTCAACTAGCTAGTTATTAATTGTACTAATCAATATTCTCTCATTTGATTGCAGACATTCTATAGGTGTGAGGAGGGATACGAGGAGGAGGCGGCAGATGTTATCCACAAGGAGTGCAAGCGCCTACTTCAGAACTTACGACATGAGGCTCGGGTGCAGGCTGTTCGAGACTACTACGTCGGGCGTGGTATCAAGAAGCCCAAGCAGGAGTGCCGCGATAAGTTCTTGAGTAAGGAGCAGTACATGAAGGTAATTCTTAAGGCCTTGTACTTACTTCCTTCATTTAGTAATTCATAGCCGTAGCGCTGAAGTTTCTATTTGCTAACTTAGGCCCCTCCGAGATGGTGTGCGGATCGGATGGATTGTTGGGAGGTGTTGGTCAATGCGTGGTGCTCAAAAGAATGGCGGGCCACCCACAACGAGGCCAAGGAAAAACGTGCCCAAATGGAAGATGTGCCACACCACCAAGGCAGCTCCAACTTATTTCAGTATGGGCGGAACTGGGTATGTGGTTTGCTTCATGATTCATGAAATTCATTCATCATGCTAGCTTTAGCCCTTTAATTACTAATTTACTTTGTTTCTCTCTTTCAGGCACGCTACAATAAGGCGGATAAGGTGCCAAAGGTGTACGACCTGTATGCCATGGCCCACACTGGCCCTTACAAGAAAGTCAAGGCATTCTCTGCGTCTGACCTCGATGATCCAAAGAACTTCACCAACATCTCCGCCCATGACAAGCTCGTGCAATATAGAGATCAGGGGAAGGCGAGGAAAGGGGAGGACTTTAACCCGAGCCAGGGTCCCATTGATACAGAGTTGCTGATGATATCTGGTGGCGGGAGGTCCCATGGCTCCATAGCCATGGGAGATGGACTTATCCGTTGTCCTAGCACTCTCCCGGAGATCAAGGCGCGCCAGTCGAGCTCCGCTCCTGAGATAAGGCCTCGTGAACGGCCAGTCCAACTCGCCTTCAAGGTTAGTTATACGTACTCAGCTATCTTTCTCCATTACATTGTGTGCTCTTCCATCAATGATTACAAATGGTCATGTGAGTGGTGTTGCAGGTTGCTATACAGAGTGAGAGAGATAGAATAGAGAAACTTCTGGGGGAGGCGGCGGAGAGGCAGCGGGAGTTGGAGGAGAGGACGACGAAGATGTTGGAGGAGGAGAGGGCACGGAATGACATGCAGGCAAGGGCCATGTATGAGCTCCTTGTGGTAAGTTTCTTCTGTAGATTACTTGCTAGTCTTAACATTTGAGTCTCATTACTAACTAGTATGACTCTGTTGTGAAAACCAAATGTGCAGTCTGTGTGCGAGAAGTCTGGTCAGACCGCTCCGCCGATGCCAGTGATTGCTCCTGGGAGCACGGTGAGTTTAATTTGAATGGACATTACTTGCTAGTCTTAACATTTGAGTGTCATAATGCTAACGAGACATTGGAAATGATCTTTGGTGCAGCTTAACTCCAGAAACGCATCGCACGATCCTTCTCCAGCTACCGGCACGAGCCAGCCCGCTCCTACACCTCCCTGATCACGGTAAGTTTCTCTAGACTTAGACTTAGCTTTATTTCCTCCAATATGCTTACCATAATGACCTAGAGTTAGCTTCTTTTCCTTCAAAATGACTTAATAAGCTTACTTATGTCAAAAATTGCATAATTAGCTTAGTTAGCTCATAAACGATCTATTTTACCTAAGTTAGCTCTAAAATGACTCATTTTACCTTAGTTAGCTTACAAGTGATCCAATTTATCCAAGTTAGCTCTAAAATGACCCATTTTACGTAGATTAGCTCCTACATGATCCATTTTACCTACCTTAGCTTTAAAATGACCCATTTCACCTAGGTTAGCTCCAAAATGACCCATTTCACCTAGGTTAGCTCCAAAATGACCCATTTCACCTAAGTTAGCTCAAAAACGATCCATTTCACCTTAGTTAGCTAAAAAAACGTGGCATTTCACCTTAGTTAGCTCATAAACGACCCATTTCAACTAAGTTAGCTCCAAAATGATCCATTTCACCTAGGTTAGCTCATAAATGATGCATTTGACCTAGGTTAGCTCATAAATGACCCATTTCACCTAGGTTAGCTCATAAACGACCCATTTCACCTAGGTTAGCTCATAAACGACCCATTTCACCTAGGTTAGCTCATAAACGACCCATTTCACCTAGGTTAGCTCATAAACGATCCATTTCACCTAACTTAGCTCATAAACGATCCATTTCACCTAAATTAGCTCATAAAAGATCCTTTTCAACTAATTTAGCTCATAAATGATCCAGTTCACCTAAGTTAGCTAATAAATGGCATATACTTCTTCTTCTATTCTTTTTCTAACTTTCTTATTTGTCATTTTGCAGGTTTCATTCACTTCACGGAAGCCAGCATCCTATGATGGATTGCTTGTTTTTTCCTTTGAAGCACTTCTTGTATTCTGCTCGCTTGCTATGATGAAACTAGATTGCTATGATGAAACTTTGCATATTGTAATATGTATGGATTGATGGGACTATGTGCAACCTACTATGTATGGATGGATGGATATATATGTGCTGGATATTTATTATGTTGGATATATATATGTGCTGGATATTTATGTGATGGATATATATGTGCTGTGATATATTTGTTGTGATAATTGTTCGATATAAGAAAAACAGAATAAAAAAGAGGCAGTACAGGCTCTTTGCCGTCCGCGGCAGACGGCAAAGACCCCTTTGCTGTCAGTGGCAGACGGCAAAGGGGACACGTGCCGGCCACCTGTGCTTCCTTAGAGATGAGCCATTTGGCAAATTTGCCTACCGTGGCGGACGGCAAAGTTAAGCTGATGGCAAAGACTTTGCCTTTGCCGTCCGCCGTGGCTGACGGCAAAACACAGCGGGCGCTGACGCATTGCTGACGTCAACTAGCGGACGGCAAAGAGGCGCTCAAATTTGCCGTCCGCTGGCTGACGGCAAAGGTCGCCGTTAGCCGCCTAACGGACTAACGCTGGTGGACGTCTAGTATTTTGCCGTCACTTCTCTTTGCCGTTCGCCGCTGTAGGCAAAGCACTCTTTGTCGTCTGCCATAAAAAGCAGACGGCAAAGGGCCTGTTTGCCGACCCTGTCTTTGCCGTCACTGTTTGCCGTCCGCCGCTGACGGCAAAGCATTTTGCTGTCCGCCGTCCCTGGCTTTGCCGTCCGCGGTGGAAGATGGCAAAGTAGCTGATTCCTGTAGTGCCCCTTAATCCAGGACTCCCTCAGCGTGCCTCGTCACTCATTGGATTGCACACATCAAATGTATTACTTCCAACAAGTTGCTCTCTTGTTTCATCTCACTGAAAAACGAGGCCTTTCAGTCATCTTGCCCATGTGGTATGATTTGCATGTCTCAAGTGATTCAAAATCAAGTGAGTCCAAACGATCCATCTGTATGGAGTTTCTTCATGCATATATACCAGTAGACATGGTTTGCATGTCTCAATCTTTTCAAAACGAGTGAGTCCAAAGATCCATCAACATGGAGCTTCTTCATGCGTTTTATACCAGTATGACTCAAATGGCAGTGCCACAAGTATGTGGTACTATCATTACTATATTATATCTTTTGGTATGAACATGTGTATCACTACGATCGAGATTCAATAAACTATTAATTTTAGGTGCAAGACTATTGAAGGTATTATTCAAATAAATAGAGTAACCATTATTCTCCTTAAATGAATAACCGTATTGCGGTAAACATAATCCAATCATGTCTATGCTCAACGCAAACACCAAATAACAATTATTTAGGTTTAACACCAATCTTGATGGTAGAGGGAGCAGGCGATGCTTGATCACATCAACCTTTGAAACACTTCCAACACACATCGTCATCTCACCTTTAGCTAGTCTTCGTTTATTTCGTAGCTCTTTTATTTCGAGTTACTAACATTTAGCAACCGAACCGGTATCTTAATACCCTGGTGCTACTAGGAGTACTAGTAAAGTACACACTTAATACAATGTATATCTGATGTACTTCTGTCAACCTTGCCAGCCTTCTCATCTACCAAGTATCTAGGGTAGTTCTCCTTCAGTGACCGTTCCCTCATTACAGAAGCACTTAGTCTCGTGTTTGGGTTCAACCCTGGGTTTCTTCACTAGAGCAGCAACTGATTTGCTGTTTCATGAAGTCTCCCTTCTTGCCCTTGCCCTTCTTGAAACTAGTGGTTTTACTAACCATCAACAATTGATGCTCCTACCTGATTTCTACTTTCGCGGTGTCAAACATCGCTAATTGCTCAAGGATCATCATGTCTATCCCTGATATGTTATAGTTCATCACGAAGCTCTAATAGCTTGGTGGCAGTGACTATGGAGAACCATCACTATCTCATCTAGAAGATTAACTCCCACTCGATTCAAGTGATTGTAGTACTCAGACAATCTAAGTACATGCTCAATGATTGAGCTTTTCTCCCTTAGTTTGCAGGTTAAGAAACTTCTCGCAGGTCTCATACCTCTTGACGTGGGCACGAGCCTGAAATCCTAATTTCAGCTCTTGGAACATCTCATATGTTTTGCGACGTTTCGAAAAATGTCTTCGGTGCCTCAGTTCTAAACCGTTTAACATTACGCACTGAACTATCACGTAGTCATCAAAACGTGTATGTCAGATGTTTGCAACATCCACAAATGACGCTCAAGGTTCAGCACACCGAGTGGTGCATTAAGGACATAAGCCTCTGTGCAGCAATGAAGACAATCCTCAGTATACGGACCCAGTCCACATAATTGCTACTGTCAACTTTCAACTAAATTTTCTCTAGGAACATATCTTAAAATAGTAGAACTAAAGCGTAGGCTACGGCATAATTTGCAAAGACCTTTTGACTATGTTCATGATAATTAAGTTCATCTGATCATTTAATTAACTCCCACTTAGATAGACATCCCTCTAGTCATCTAAGTGATACATGATCCGAGTCCACTAGGACGTGTCTGATCATCACGTGAGACAGACTAGTCATCATCGGTGAACATCTTCATGTTGATCACATTTGCTTTACGACTCATGTTCGACCTTTCGGTCTCTTGTGTTCCGAGGCCATGTCTGTACATGCTAGGCTCGTCAAGTCAACCTAAGTGTTTTGCATGTGTAAACCTGGCTTACACCCGTTGTATGTGAACGTTAGAATCTATCACACCCGATCATCACGTGGTGCTTCGAAACAACAAACATTCGCAACGGTGCATAGTTAGGGGAAACACTTTCTTGAAATTTTATGAGGGATCATCTTATTTATGCTACCGTCGTTCTAAGCAAATAAGATGTAAAAACATGATAAACATCACATGCAATCAAATAGTGACATGATATGGCCAATATCATTTTGCTCCTTTCGATCTCCATCTTCGGGGCGCCATGATCATCATCGTCGCCGGCATGACATCATGATCTCCATCATCATGATCTCCATCATCATGATCTCCATCATCATGTCTTCATGAAGTTTTCTCGCCAACCATTACTTCTACTACTATGGCTAACGGTTTAGCAATAAAGTAAAGTAATTACATGGCGTTATTCAATGACACGCAGGTCATACAATCAATTAAGACAACTCCTATGGCTTCTGCCGGTTGTCATACTCATCAACATGCAAGTCATGATTCCTATTACAAGAACATGATCAATCTCATACATCACATATATTTCATTCATCACATCCTTTGGCCATATCACATCACACGGCATATGCTACAAAAACAAGTTAGACGTCCTCTAAATGTTGTTGCAAGTTTTTACGTGGCTGCTATAGGTTTCTAGCAAGAACGTTTCTTACCTACGCCAAACCACAACGTGATATGCCAATTGCTATTTACCCTTCATAAGGACCCTTTTCATCGAATCCGATCCGACTAAAGTGGGAGAGACAGACACCCGCTAGACACCTTATGCAACTAGTGCATGTCAGTCGGTGGAACCTGTCTCACGTAAGCATATGTGTAAGGTCGGTCCGGGCCACTTCATCCCACGATGCCGCCGAATCAAGATAAGACTAGTAGTGGCAAGTAAATTGACAAAATCGATGCCCATAACAACTTGTGTTCTACTTGTGCATAGAAACTACGCATAGACCTAGCTCATGATGCCACTGTTGGGGAACGTAGCAGAAATTCAAAATTTTCTATGCATCACCAAGATCAATCTATGGAGTAACTAGCAACGAGAGAGAGGGGAGTGCATCTTCATACCCTTGAAGATCGTGATGCGGAAGCGTTGCAAGAACGCGGTCGGCGGAGTCGTACACGAAGCGATTCAGATCGCGGCCAAATCCGATCTTAGCACCGAACAACGGTGCCTCCGCGTTCAACACACGTGCAGCTCGGTGATGTCTCCCGTGCCTTGATCCAACAAGGAGAGAGGGAGAGGTTGGGTAAGACTCCGTCCAGCAGCAGTACAATGGCGTGGTGGTGATGGAGGAGTGTGGCACTCCAGCAGGGCTTCACCAAGCACTGCGAGAGACGAGGAGGGAGAGGGGTAGGGCTGCGCCAAGAGAGAGGGAGACTCATGTCCTTGGCAGCCCCCAAACCCCCACTATATATAGGAGGAGGGGAGGAGGGTGCACCCCCTCTATGGTTCCCACCCCTACGGGGGCGGCAGCCCTAGATGGGATGGAGGGAGGCGGCCAAGAGGGGGAGAGAGGGGGCGCACCCTAGGGTGGGCCTTAGGCCCATCTGCGCCTAGGGTTTCCCCTCTCTCCTCTTTGCTGCGCCTTGGGCCTTGGTGGGAGGCACACCAGCCCACTCAGAGGTTGGTCCCTTCCAACTCTTGGCCCATGCAAGCCTCCGGGGCTGGTGGCCCCTCCCGGTGGACCCCCGGAACCCTTTCGGTGGTCCCGGTACATTACCGGTGACACCCGTAATACTTCCGGTGACTAAAACCTCACTTCCTATATATTATTATTTACCTCCAGACCATTCCAGAACTCCTCGTGACGTCCGGGATCTCATCCGGGACTCCGAACAACATTCGGTAACCACATACAAAACTTCCCTATACCCTAGCATCATCGAACCTTAAGTGTGTAGACCCAACGGGTTCGGGAATCATGCAGACATGACCGAGACAGCTCTCTGGCCAATAACCAACAGCGGGATATGGATACCCATGTTGGCTCCCACATGTTCCATGATGATCTCATCGGATGAACCACGATGTCAAGGATTCAAGCAATCCTGTATACAATTCCCTTTGTCAATCGGTACGTTACTTTCCCAAGATTTGATTGTCGGTATCCCAATACCTCGTTCAATCTCGTTACCGGCAAGTCACTTTACTCGTTCCGTAATGCATGATCCCATGACTAACTACATAGTCACATTGAGCTCATTATGATGATGCATTACCTAGTGGGCCCAGAGATTCCTCTCCGTCATACGGAGTGACAAATCCTAGTCTCGATTCATGCCCACCCAACAGACACTTTCAGAGATACCTGTAGTGCACCTTTATAGCCACCCAGTTATGTTGTGATGTTTGGTACACCCAAAGCATTCCTACGGTATCCGGGAGTTGCACAATCTCATGGTATAAGGAAATGATACTTGACATTAGAAAAGCTCTTAGCAAACGAACTATACGATCTTGTGCTATGCTTAGGATTGGGTCTTGTCCATCACATGATTCTCCTAATAATGTGATCCCGTTATCAATGACATCCTATGTCCATGGTCAGGAAACCATAACCATCTATTGATCATAGAGCTAGTCAACTAGAGGCTCACTAGGGACATGTTGTGGTCTATGTATTCACACATGTATTACGGTTTCCAGTTAATACAATTATAGCATGAACAATAGACAATTATCACAAACAAGGAAATATAATAATAACCATTTTATTATTGCCTCTAGGGCATATTTCCAACACTAACGCTGTTGCTGGCCCGTTGGCCGACAAGGACGGCATGGCCACCCGTGCATATCGGGCCTTCCTTTACCCCCTCATCGCCGCCCCCGGCGACCTCATGGCCATGTTGCACCGCTCTGATGACCCACAAGTGTAGGGGGTCTATCATAGTCCTTTCGATAAGTAAGAGTGTCGAACCCAACGAGGAGCAGAAGGAAATGATAAGCGGTTTTCAGTAAGGTTTTCTCTGCAAGCACTGAAATTGTAGGTAATAGGTAGTTTTGTGATAAGATAAATTGTAAAGAGTAACAAGCAACAAAAGTAAATAATGTGTAGAAAGGTGGCCCAATCCTTTTGTAGCAAAGGATAAGCCTGGACAATTTCTTATAATGAGAAAAGAGCTCCCGAGGACACATCGGAATTATCGTCAAGCTAGTTTTCATCACGCTCATATGATTCGCGTTCGGTACTTTGATAATTTGATTGTGGGTGGACTGGTGCTTGGGTACTGCCCTTACTTGGACAAGTATCCCACTTATGATTAACCCCTATTTCAAGCATCCGCAACTACAAAAGAAGTATTAAGGTAAACCTAACCACAACATTAAACATATGGGTCCAAATCAGCCCCTAACGAAGCAACCATAAACTAGGGTTTAAGCTTCTATCATTCTAGCAACCCATCATCTACTTATTACTTCCCCATGCCTTCCTCTAGGCCGTTCACATAACACCACTAGAGGAAAAGAAAACATACATCTCATCAAAATATCGAACGAATACCAAATTCACATGACTACTAATAGCAAGACTTCACCCATGTCCTCAGGAACAAATGTAACTACTCACAAAGCATATTCATGTTCATAATCAGAGGAGTAATAATATGCATTAAGGATCTGAACATATGATCTTCCACCAAGTAAACCAATTAGCATCAACTAGAAGGAGTAATCAACACTACTAGCAACCCACAGGTACCAATTTGTGGTTTTGATACAAGATTGGATAGAAGAGATGAACTAGGTTTTTGAGAGGAGATGGTGCTGGTGAAGATGTTGATGGAGATTGACCCCCTCCCGATGAGAGGATCGTTGGTGATGACGATGGTGATGATTACCCCCTCCCGGAGGGAAGTGTCCTCGGCAGAACAGCTCCGCCGGACCCCTAGATTGATTCCGCCAAGGTTCCGCCTCGTGGCAGCGGAGTTTCCTCCCGTAAGCTTGCCAACGATTTTTTCCAGGGTAAAAGCCTTCATATAGAAGAAGATGGACACCGGGGGGCCACCAGGGGCCCAGGAGACAGGGGCGCGCCCAGTAGGGGTGGGCACGCCCCCCACCCTCCTGGCCAGGGTGTGGGCCCCTTGAGGTGTTTCTTCCGCTCAATAATTCTTATTTATTCCAAAAATTAAGTTTCGTGGAGTTTCAGTATTTTTGGAGCAGTGCAGAATAGGTTTCCAATGTTTGCTCCTTTTCCAGCCAGAATTCCAGCTGCCAGCATTCCCCCTCTTCATGGTAAACCTTATAAAATAAGAGAGAATAGCCATAAGTGTTGAGATATAATGTTTAATAACAGCCCATAATGCAATAAATATTGATATAAAAGCATGATGCAAAATGGATGTGTCAACTCCCCCAAGCTTAGACCTCGCTTCTCCTCAAGCGGAAGCCGAAATCGAAAAATATGTCCACATGTTTAGAGATAGAGGTGTCGATAAAAATAAAATACGGACATGAGGGCATCATGATCATTCTTATAACAGCAACATATATAGATTTAATCATATGATTTCTTATGCTCAAGCAACGATCAATTCACAATATCAAGTATGGTTCAGAAACTTCATTGTGAACTAACAAACTATAATCTCGGTCATTGCAGCAATTGCAATTTATCATAACATCAGAAAGAGTCAATAATAGAGCTTTTCAGCAAGTCCACATACTCAACTGTCATGTAGTCTTCTACAATTGCTAACACTCACGCAATATTTGTGGTTATTAAGTTTCAGCATAACACTGAGAAAGATAGGGGCTTATTGTGTTGCCTCCCAACGTATTCACCTTTAGGTGATGTCAAAAATAATAATCCATGCTAACTTACACTCAATTGGATATATCATGATCTTGCAAACACAAGGAGCTTGCCAAATGATAAAGTGAAAAAGGGAAAGGTGAGGATCACCTTGACTCAAGCATAAAGTAAAAGCATAAAGTAAAAGATAGGCCCTTCGCAGAGGGAAGCAGAGGTTGTCATGTGCGTTTAAGGTTGGATGCACAAAATCTTAATGCAAAAGAACATCACTTTATATTGCCCCTTGTATGTGGACCTTTATTATGCAGTTCGTCGCTTTTATTACTTCCACAACAAGATCGTATAAAGCTTATTTTCTCTGCACTAATAAGTCATACATATTTAGATAGCAATTTTTATTGCCTGCAACATGACAACTTACTTGAAGGATCTTACTCAATCCATAGGTAGGTATGGTGGACTCTCATGGCAAAACTGGGTTTAAGGATATTTGGAAGCACAAGTAGTATCTCTACTTGGTGCAAGGAATTTGGCTAGCATGAGGGGGAAAGGCAAGCTCAACATGTTTTGAAGGTCAATGACAATATACTTTAACTGAGATGTGAGAAAACATAAACCATTACATTGTCTTCCTTGTCCAACGTCAACTCTTTTAGCATGTCATACTTAATGAGTGCTCCCAATCATCAAAGATGTCCAAGATAATATATTTGTATGTGAACCTCTCTTTCCTTATTACTTCCTATTAATAGAAACTATGACCAAAACTATGTTTATCAACTCTCAACAACTTTTATGCCTCATACTTTCTGTGTGTGAAGTCATTACTATCCATGAGATCGATATAAACTCTTTTATTCTTTCTACTTTCTCAAGATCATAGCAAGATAGCACAGCCCTTGACTCAACACTAATCTTTATTATAGATAGTTCACGGACTCGATTACATAAAGGGATCACAAAGCAAAACTCAGAACTACTTGATACTAAAAACTTCAATCTACTAGATTAAGATACTACTAAAAGGATCGAACTAAATAAAACTGTAAAGATAGAAGTGTGATGGTGATACGATACCGGGGCACCTCCCCCAAGCTTGGCAGTTGCCAAGGGGAGTGACCATACCCATGTGATTATGTCTCCTTCTTCACGGTTGGTGTTATGATCTTCTTGGCGATGATGCCCCTCAGGATACGGTTCTCCTCCTCGAGCTTATTGACTTGTTGTTTGAGGTCCATAATTTCTTTACGGAGCTTGCCCGTAAAGGTTAAAGCTCCCTTTACCCAAGGATGTTGCATATCTTCTGGAGAACAAGTGACGCTCTTTTTCATATTTTCATAAGAAAGAAATCTAAAGTTGGAAGGGATAACCGAATTTGGAATAGCCGATCTATGTAGTTCCCCCGTCATGAATTCTGCTTGGAGACGAGATGTAACTTCATGATCTTCCTCCATGGCATCTATCCTTTTCAAGTCGGCCTCCATCTCGTCCTCCGCTGATGGTCCAAGGTGATAAGCATCGCTATTTGATCCTGGTCCTGGTGTTGGGTGAGACACCCGGCTCTCCCCGACTGACTCTTGGGAAGACATCTTGCTCTTAATCTGCAACAGGAACAGCTCGAAACGAAAACAGAGCATATTTGCGTGATATGGTGGTCAAAACCTTCGGGAGATTATATAATGAATTTTTACCGACCAAAATACATAACGTGCAAGAAAACGGTGTCCGGGGGGCACACGAGGTGTCCACGAGACAGGGGGCGCGCCAGTAAGGGTGGGCGCGCCCTCCACCCTCGTGGAGGCCTCGTGTCCTTCCCGGACTACTTCTTTCTTCCTAAAAATTTTAAATATTCCAAAACTGATAAAAATTGCCATTGGAATTGTTTTGGAGTCGGTTTACTTACCGTACCACATACCTATTCCTTTTCGGAGTCTGAAATGTTCTGGAAAGTGTCCCTTATGCATTCCTCAGGGGTTACAGTTTCAATAATATTAGTTTCAACATTGATAGGATTACCTGAGATATAATGTTTAATTCTTTGACCATTCACCACCCTCGGACTTGTGCCTTTGAAGTTGTTGATTTTTATGGCACTAGAACGATAGACCTCCTCGATAACATAAGGACCTTCCCATTTAGAGAGAACTTTCCTGCAAAAAATCTTAAACGAGAGTTGAATAACAACACATAATCACCTACATTAAACTCACGCTTTTGTATCCTTTTGTCATGCCAGTATTTGACTTTTTCTTTGAATAGCTTGGCATTCTCATGGCCTTGGGTTCTCCATTCATCAAGTGAGCTAATGTCGAACAACCTCTTCTAACCAGTAAGTTTGAAGTCATAGTTAACCTCTTCTAACAACATGCTTTATGCTCAAGTTCTAGAGGTAAATGACAAGCTTTTCCATAAACCGTCTTATATGGAGACATACCCATAGGATTTTTGTATGCAGTTCTATAGGCCCATAATGCAACATCAAGTTTTTTGGACCAGTTCTTTCTAGATCTATTCATAGTCATTTGCAAAATTAATTTGAGCTCTCTATTGCTCAAGTCTACTTGACCACTAGACTGGGAGTGATAAGGAGATGCGATTCTATGATTAACATCATACTTAGCAAGCATCTCACGGAAAGCACCATGAATAAAATGTGAACCACCATCAGTCATAAGATATCTAGGGACTCCAAACCTCAGAAAAATAACTTCTTTAAGAATTTTAATAGAAGTGTTATGATCAGCACTACTAGTTGGAATAGCTTCTACCCACTTAGTAACGTAATCAGCAGCAACTAAAATATGTGTGTAACTATTAGAGGCAGGAAAGGGTCCCATATAATCAAAGCCCCAAACATCAAATGGTTCAATAACAAGAGAATAATTCATAGGCATTTCTTGACGTCTACTAATATTACTAACTCTTTGACATTCATCACAAGATAAGACAAACTTACGAGCATCTTTGAAGAGAGTAGGCCAATAAAAACCAGATTGCAGTACCTTATGTGTAGTTCTATCTCCAACATGGTGTCCTCCATAGGATTCAGAGTGACACTTGCATAGGATTTGTTCCTGTTCTTGCTCAGGTACACAACGTCTAATAACACCATCTACTCCTTTTTTAAGGTGTGGGTCATCCCAAAAGTAATTTCTTAAATCATAAAAGAACTTTTTCTTTTGCTGGTATGTGAAACTAGGAGGTATAAACTTGGCAACAATGTAATTAGCATAATCAGCATACCACGGAGCAGTACAAGAAGCATTAATGACCGCTAATTGTTCATCAAGAAAGCTATCATCAATAGGCAGTGGGTCATCAAGAACATGCTCTAACCTAGACAAGTTGTCTGCAACGGGGTTCTCAGCTCCCTTTCTATCTATAATATGCAAATCAAATTCTTGGAGCAAGAGAACCCATCTAATGAGTCTAGGCTTAGCGTCTTTCTTTTCCATAAGATATTTAATAGCAGCATGATCAGTGTGAATAGTAACTTTGGAATCAACAATATAAGGTTTAAACTTATCACATGCAAACACAACTGCTAAGAACTCTTTTTCAGTAGTAGCATAATTTCTCTGGGCAGTATCAAGAGTCTTACTAGCATACTGGATAACATTCAATTTCTTATCAACTATTTGCCCTAGAACAGCACCTATAGCATAATCACTAGCATCACACATAATTTCAAAAGGTAAATTCCAATCAGGTGGCTGAACAATAGGTGCAGTGATCAAAGCTTTCTTAAGTATTTCAAATGCTTGTACACAATCATCATCAAAGACAAAAGGAATATCTTTTTGCAATAAATTAGTCAGAGGCCTAGAGATTTTAGAAAAGTCCTTAATGAACCTCCTATAAAAACCGGCATGACCAAGGAAACTTCTTATACCTTTTATGTCCTTGGGACATGGGATCTTTTCAATAGCATCAACTTTAGCTTTGTCAACTTCAATACCTCTCTCGGAGATCTTATGCCCCAAGACAATGCCTTCATTAACCATAAAGTGACACTTTTCCCAATTCAGGACGAGACTAGTGTCTTCGCACCTCTGCAAAACTCGATCAAGGTTGCTCAAGCAATCATCAAAAGAGGATCCATAAACGGAGAAATCATCCATGAATACCTCACAAATCTTTTCACAAAAGTCAAAGAATATAGCCATCATACATCTTCGAAAGGTAGCAGGTGCATTACATAAACCAAAAGGCATATGTCTATAAGCAAAGGTACCAAAAGGGCAAGTAAAAGTAGTTTTTGATTGATCCTTAGCTGATACAGGTATTTGAGAGAAACCAGAATAACCATCTAGAAATCAAAAATGCATGTGTTTGGATAGTCTTTCTAGCATTTGATCAATAAAAGGAAAAGGGTAATGATCTTTCTTAGTAGCTTTATTTAATTTACGGAAATCAATTACCATCCTATAACTTGTAATAATTCTTTGCGGGATCAATTCATCATTATCATTAGGAACAACGGTAATACCTCCCTTTTTAAGAACACAGTGGACAGGGCTTACCCATTCACTATCAGCAACGGGATAAATTATACCTGCCTCAAGGAGCTTTAGTATCTCCTTTCTTACCACTTCTTTCATCTTGGGATTCAGTCGTCGTTGAGGATCTCTAACTGGTTTAGCATCAGCCTCCAAATTAATTTTGGGTTGGCATAACGTGGGACTAATGCCCTTAAGATCATCCAGAGTATATCCAATAGCAGCGCGGTGCTTCTCCAGAGTTTTCAATAATCTTTCTTCTTCTTGCTCTGAAAGGTAAGCACTAATAATAACAGGATATATTTTCTTTTCATCAAGATAAGCATACTTAAGGTTATCAGGTAATGGTTTGAGTTCAAACACAAGATCACCCTTGGGTGGAGGGGGATCCCCAAAAATTTCAACGGGAAGGTTGTGTTTCAGGATAGGTTCCTGTTTAAGGAACACTTCATCTATTCCCCTTCTTTCCTTCATAAACATTTCGTTTTCATGGTCTAGCAAATATTGTTCTAACAGATCAGTAGGAGGTACAGCAATGGAAGCAAGACCAATAATCTCATCCTTACTAGGTGATTCTCTATCACGAGGTTGTCTATGAAACTTAGAAAAATTAAACTCATGAGACATACCCTCTAAGCCAATTGTAACAGTATCCTTTTCACAATCGATCTTAGCATTAACAGTATTCAAGAAGGGTCTACCAAAAATAATGGGGCAAAAATCATCTTGTGGGGAACCAAGAACAAGGAAATCAGCAAGATATTTGACCTTCCCACACAATACTTCAACATCTCTAACAATCCCGAATGGCTTAATAGTATCCCTATTAGCAAGCTTGATAGTAACATCTATATCTTCCAATTCAACGGGTGCAATGTCGTGCATAATTTCTTCATATAAGTCATAGGGTATTGCACTAGCACTGGCACCCATATCACATAAGCCATGATAACAATGATCTCCTATTTTAACAGAAATAACAGGCATGCCTACCACAGGTCTATGTATCTTAGCATCTAGTCTAGCAATATTAGCAGTCTCACCACAGAAATAAATTACATGCCCATCTAAATTATCATCCAAGAGATCTTTAACCATAGCAATATTAGGTTCAACTCTGATTTGCTCAGGAGGTGTATAAGTCTTAGTATTACTCTTACGAACAACAGCCGAAGTTTTAGCATGATCCTTTATCCTAACGGGAAAAGGGGGTTTCTCAACATAAGTAGTAGGAACAATAGGATCACTATAGGTGACAGTCTTTTCTTCAACTGTAATAGGTGCAACTACTTTGACTTCAACGGGAGGATTATATTTATACCACTTCTCCTTAGGGAGATCAACGTCAGTAGCAAAAGATTCACAGAAAGAAGCTACTATCTCAGAGTCAAGTCCATACTTAGTGCTAAATCCACGAAAAGCATCGGTATCCATAAAAGATTTAACACAATCGAACTTAGGTGTCATACCTGACTCCTTACCATCATCGGAACCCCAATCTTCAGAGTTGCGTTTAATTCTTTCCAATAAGTCCCATTTGAAATCAATAGTCTTCAACATATAAGAACCAGCACAGGAAGTATCGAGCAGGTTGCGATCATTAAGAGAAAGCCGAGCATAAATCATTTCTCTGGAGAGCTCATGATTGGGGCATGAATATAACATTGATTTAAGCCTCCCCCAAGCTTGAGCGATGCTTTCTCCTTCGCGAGGCCAGAAATTATATATGTAATTACGATCACGATGAACAAGATGCATAGGATAGAACTTCTGGTGAAATTCCAACTTCAATCGTTTATAATTCCAAGATCTCGTATCATCACATAGCCTATACCATGTCAATGCATCTCCCTTCAAAGATAAAGGGAAGACCTTCCTTTTGACAACATCATCGGGAATACCTGCAAGCTTAAATAATCCACAGACTTCATCCACAAAGATAAGGTGTAAATCGGGATGCAATGTTCCATCTCCTGCAAATGGATTAGCTAGCAGTTTCTCTATCATACCCGAAGGAATCTCAAAGTAAATATTTTCAAATAGTTCAGTAGGTTGAGGAGCAACTCTTTGCTCTTTTGGTCGGGGTGAAGATACCCCAAACAAGCCCCTGAAAGGATTAGTTTCCATAGTGACAAGTAACAGAAAATTTCAGCATACTTTATAAATGTTTCCTTACAAAGTTCCACTCACCAAGAACGCTACGCTCCTCGGCAATGGCGCCAGGAAAGAGTCTTGATGACCCACAAGTGTCGGGGATCTATCATAGTCCTTTCAATAAGTAAGAGTGTCGAACCCAACGAGGAGCAGAAGGAAATGATAAGCGGTTTTCAGTAAGGTTTTCTCTGCAAGCACTGAAATTGTAGGTAATATGTAGTTTTGAGATAAGATAAATTGTAAAGAGTAACAAGCAATAAAAGTAAATAAAGTGCAGCAAGGTGGCCCAATCCTTTTGTAGCAAAGGATAAGCCTAGACAATTTCTTATAATGAGAAAAGAGCTCCCGAGGACACATGGGAATTATCATCAAGCTAGTTTTCATCACGCTCATATGATTCACGTTCGGTACTTTGATAATTTGATATGTGGGTGGACCGGTGCTTGGGTACTGCCCTTACTTGGACAAGTATCCCACTTATGATTAACCCCTATTGCAAGCATCTGCAACTACAAAAGAAATATTAAGGTAAACCTAACCACAACATTAAACATATGGGTCCAAATCAGCCACTAACAAAGAACCGCATAAAGTAGGGTTTAAGCTTCTGTCATTCTAGCAACCCATCATCTACTTATTACTTCCCCATGCCTTCCTCTAGGCCCAAATAATGGTGAAGTGTCATGTAGTCGACATTCACATAACACCACTAGAGGAAAAGACAACATACATCTCATCAAAATATCGAACGAATACCAAATTCACATGACTACTAATAGCAAGACTTCACCCATGTCCTCAGGAACAAACGTAACTACTCACAAAGCATATTCATGTTCATAATCAGAGGAGTAATAATATGCATTAAGGATCTGAACATATCATCTTCCACCAAGTAAACCAATTAGCATCAACTACAAGGAGTAATCAACACTACTAGCAACCCACAGGTACCAATTTGTGGTTTTGATACAAGATTGGATACAAGAGATGAACTAGGGTTTTGAGAGGAGATGGTGCTGGTGAAGATGTTGATGGAGATTGACCCCCTCCAGATGAGAGGATCGTTGGTGATGACGATGGTGATGATTTCCCCCTCCCAGAGGGAAGTGTCCCCGACAGAATAGCTCCGCCGGAGCCCTAGATTGATTCCGCCAAGGTTCCGCCTCGTGGCGGTGGAGTTTCGTTCCGTAAGCTTGCCCACGATTTTTTCCAGGGTAAAAGCCTTCATATAGCAGAAGATGGACACCGGGGGGCCACCAGGGGGCCCAGGAGACAGGGGGTGCGCCCAGTAGGGGTGGGCGCGCCCCCCACCCTCCTAGCCAGGGTGTGGGCCCCTGAGTATTTCTTTCGCTCAATAATTCTTACTTATTCCAAAAATAAGTTTCGTGGAGTTTCAGGATTTTTGGAGCAGTGCAGAATAGGTTTCCAATGTTTGGTCCTTTTCCAGCCAGAATTCCAACTGTCGGCATTCCCCCTCTTCATGGTAAACCTTGTAAAATAAGAGAGAATAGCCATAAGTGTTGAGATATAATGTGTAATAACAGCCCATAATGCAATACATATTGATATAAAAGCATGATGCAAAATGGACGTATCACTCTCCGTCAAGCCCAAGTTCATCAAGTGTGCCGCCTTCTACCTCCCCACTGCCGAGCAGATCACGCATGATGATGAGCACCGGGATTGCCTTTGCTCTGTCTGCTTGCGGTGGATGCCCACAAGCCTCACATCATCGTCTCCTTCGACCCCGAATGCATGGCGTTCTCCTTCAAGCTTGAGCTCAGCCACTACCGTACTGCTGCTGGGGTCATACCAGTGAATGCGGTCGCGATGGGCGACGGTTACTTTCCGTCCTTCAACCTGTGCTCCGATCTGCTAGCGCGGGAGACCTGCCGTTCCTTGTTGTTCAAATTCTGGCCAGAAGGGAGCGACGACCGGGCTTGTGCTCGTACCCTGCCTCTGCTGCGTGCTGTGGAGAGCCGGCACCTGCTCAAGCCAGTTGTGCCCGTTGGGCTTTTGCCCGCTGCGGGCCCGCTTCTCTCATTTTGGGAGACTGCGGTCCTGCCGGGGGACGCCTACTACTCCGCCTAGGCCCGTGTCCAGGCCCACATGGTTCTTGCTGCTCGGGCCATCTGCTCCCGGCCCATCAAGCATCTCCCCCCAAACGGCGATGGCTTGTTGCCTTGCGGTCATTTATCGCCTGTGGTGGCCACGGATCTCAAGCACGGGGCTTGTGTGCTGCTCCCCTCTCAGGTGGCGGCGGCCTTCTGCAGCTGCCGGGCGCCGCCCCTCGAGCCCGGCGTGGATGACCTGCTTTCCTCCCCGCCTATGCTGCAGTTGCTGGATCCAAGCTCTGTGGTGGCTGGCTCGTCGCGGCTGGCTTCTGCCTTGGAGGAGGCGCCTCTGGATCTGATGGCCACGCCTCCACCCTTCGCCGGTTGCGCTCTGGTTCCGGCCCCCTCCGGTTTGCTGCCGGCAGCGCAGGATGGCGAGTGGGGTGTCGGGGCAAGCCGGTCTACTGTCGCGCTCCTCCTTCTCTGCGCCGCAACGCCAGGATTCTCAGGTTATACAACGGGGGGCAGGTTGGATCCGTCGAGCGAGCGTCCAAGAGGAAGGCCAGAGCTGCGGGCTCCTCTTCCAGCTCTAGATCTGCTACGGGGAGGCGCTCTGCTTCTCCTGGCGGACGCCGCAAGAAGTCCAAGGTTCCGGTGGTTGCTGACCTCCTGGAGCTCCCCCTCTCCGCAACTCCGAGGCCTCTGACAAAGGGCAAGCTCAAGAAGCTGGCTAAATGCTACGATCTCAATGCCAATGCCATCCTCTCCCACGCCCTGGCTCAGGATGATACGGCCGCTTCCGTTGGGGCTGCGAGGTCATTCCCGATTGACATATCTTCTGCTTCTTCTGTGGGTGACGGCTATGTTCATGATGTCTAGGCCTATGTTGTCTCTTGCTCGGGCCTTAGGGTTTCTCTGCCATGTACTCCTCCCGCTTTCTTCTGTAGCTGCATGTAGTTGTGGTAGTATGCATGTTCCACCCCTTCCGTTCTATCTGCATTTCTTCTTCAGGCTATACCGTACTTGCTTTCTGTTTTCCGCCGTTCGGGCGCCTTCCTATGCATGCTTAGTGAGCTTTAGGCTCCTCTGCCTTTGCACGTTTATTTCGAATCATGTTCTTCTCGCATGCGAGTTGCTGTATTGTTTGTTTATCAATGAAACTACTTGACTGGAATGTTAGAGGCCACGGGGATGAGGACAAGTGTTCTTTGGTTCGTAATGCGATAACCTCTTGTCGTCCTAGTGTGGTTTGTTTGCAGGAAACCAAACTGGATTCTATTTCTACGAGGAAGATGGGTGCCTTCCTAACAGCTTATCTTGATGATCATGTGTTTGTCCCGTCCGCTGGTTCGGCCGGGGTCTCTTGGTGGCCTGGGATTCTGCTGCTATTTCTGGTCAGCTTGTGGTTGCGCACAGGTTTCATATCACCATGCGGCTGGTCTCTACTGCTAGCCATGATTCTTTCTTGCTTACAAGTGTGTATGCTCCCTGCCATGATCATGAACGCTCTCTCTTCCTCGAGACGGTTAGCTCTGCGGTCGGCATGATTTCAGAGCCTTGGATGATTGTGGGGGACTTGAACATGTACCGTTCTGAGCATGAACAGTTTCGTGGTCGTATCAACTAGTCCATGATGGAGTTGTTTAATGGATGGATTCGGGAGCACAGGATGGATGAAGTTGATATCAGCAACAGGCAGTTCACCTGGTCGAACAAGCGCGGTTGTCCCACCCTGGTTCGCCTGGACAGGGTTTTGGTGAACACAGATTGGCTCCTGGGATTTGTTCAGACAACTGCTTCGGCTGTCCCTGCTGTTACCTCGGATCATATTCCAATTCTGGTTTAGTTTAGTTCTGGGACAGGGAAGAGCAAGTTGTTCCGTATGGAGAACCATTGGCTGGTCATGGAGGACACGAGGAAGATCATCTCAGCGGGCTGGTCCAAGGGTACCAGGCCGTTCCACTCTTCTGCTTCTCTTATCAGTTTAAAGATGAGGCGTGTTCATGCGGGGTTGCGCGAGTGGAAGCGTAATCGTCCTGGTCTGGTTCTGCTTATCAACAACAACAACAACAACAACTTGGTGGTTGATTATTTGAATGTAGTGGAAGAGAGACGTAGGATGTCTATGCTTGAGGTGGTGCTACGGGGCTTTGCATCTGCCAAGGCTGAGCAGCTTATCTTATGGCAAACAGCTATGTGGCGCAGGCGCGCTAAGTTAAGATGGTGCGTTTCTGGTGATGAGAGTAACATGTTTTTCCATGCTGCTGCCAACTGTCACGCCAGGCGTAATAAGATCGGGGTTTTGGTTCATGAGGGAGTTGAGTTTTATGATGATCAGCTCAAGCTACAACTTGCCACTAGTTACTATGCAGGTATCTTGGGACATCCTTCCCCGATGCTGCCAACAGTTCAGCTTCACTCCCTCTATGATCATATGGATATGTCCTGCCTCGACCATGAGTTTTCTTGGGCTGAAATCCTGGAAGCAATAAATCACTCTCCTAGCAACCGTAGCCCGGGTCCGGGTGGGTTCACAAATGAGTTCTATAAGTCCTTCCACAACATCCTCAAGGTTGACTTGCAGTGTTTCTTCTCAGACTTGTATCACAACCGAGTGGACCTCTTTGGTATTAACACGGCTTTCATCACTCTTTTGCCAAAAAAAGGAAACGCCTCTTGACATACGTGACTACCGTCCTATTTCCATGGTCCACAACATGCCGAAACTAGCAAGCAAGGTTCTCACCCGTAGGTTGCAGCGTCAGATGCCTGAGTTGATTCACCCATTGCAGTCTGGCTTTGCTAAGGGCAGGTCTATTGTGGAAAAAAATTCCATGGCAGCCGATCTGATTCAGAGTGCTCATAAGCGACGCTTGCCTATGATTCTTCTGAAGTTGGACTTCAGGAAAGCGTTCGGCAGCTGCATTTCCAACATTATGGAGGCACGGGGCTTCCCCCGCAGATGGATTGGTTGGGTTTCTTCTCTCCTGCACACCTCCAGCTCTAGAGTCATGGTCAATGGTGAGCTTGGGGACCCGATCGTCTCCAGGAGAGGGTTCAGGCAGGGTGATTCATTGTCTCCATATTTGTTCATTTTGGTGGTTGATGTGTTGCAGCATATGTGTTGTGTTGCATTTGAGGCCGGGAGTTTGGTTCACCATTTAGGCTCCGACAGGTTGTTTCCGGTGCTGCAGTATGCTGACGACACTTTGCTTCTCTTTCAGGCAGCATACAGCAGGCCATTGTTATCCAGGATATCCTGGCAGCATTCACAGATTTTACCGGCCTGCACATAAACTTTGACAAGAGAACTTTGGTTCCTATTGGGCTGGACGCCGTCACCACGTCTGAGATTGCTTCTCTGTTCGGCTGCCCGGTTTCTTCCTTCCCATGCACTTACCTCGAGCTCCCCTTATCTTTGCATAAGATCACACATGGCATGCTGCTGCCAGTAATCCACAAGGTTGACAAGCAACTGTCAGGTTGGTTAGCTACTCTTTTATCCTGGGGTGGTCGGCTAACGCAGCTGAACTCTGTGCTGGCTGCCATTCCAAGCTACTATATGACATGCTTCCCTTGGCCCAAGGAGTCTCTTACAAAGCTGAACAATCTCTTTCGAGCATTCTTCTGGCAAGGCAAGAACAGCGTACGGGGTGGCCAATGCTTGGTGGCATGGGATTACGTGATTATGCCGCGGTGTTCTGGTGGCTAGGTGTGCGTGATGTGGCTGCTCATAATCAAGCACTGTTGTGCAAGTTTGCGGCCAAGGTTCTGCAGCCCTCTGATATCCCTTGTTTCCAGTGGTTTGCTGCACAATATTGCAATGGTTGCATGGGCTTTGGAGTTCACAGTAGGGATACGCCTATCAGGAAAGGTTTCAAATGCTTCATTCCCATGGTTCTCTATGCATCCAGAGGCTCTCTGGGCAATGGATGCGATCTCTCCTTTTGGCATGACAAGCGGTTAGATGCGGGGCGACTCTTCCAAGTGCTGCCGACTCTATACACCTTTGCAAAGGACAGTAACTGCTCGGTTGCTTCGCAACTCTCTGTTGATGGTGTCTGGGATGTTCAGCTGCACCCTAATTAACCTCACAAGATTTGCTACCCAGGAGCTCCACCACCTGTACTCCCTTCTGCTGGGCATTCAACCTGTCTCTCACAACCGAGACAACCGTTCTTCGTCCGTCTACGACAAGGTCTTGAGCACTTCGTACTTTTATCACCTACTCACTTTTCGGGGGGTGGACGGCAGTTTCAACATGTGGGTTGGGGACCCCATTATTCCACTTAAGTACCGGATCTTCTTATGGTTGACCTTCTGGGGGCGTCTGAACACGAGGGATAACACGATCATGAAGAACTGAACCTCGGTGGTCTCTCATGCTGACTGTGATATCTGCCCGGCCCGCGAGTCCATCGATAATATCATCTTGCGATGCTCTCTCGCCGCTACACTCTGGGACAGGTTTGGTTTGGAGGACTCTGCTTCACGCTCTGCTGATCTGCTGGAGTTTATGCACATGTGCGACACACTAGCCGTCATCAGCTGCTTGGCATGTCCTTGTCGCTGCTGCTGCTGTCACTCTTTGGCATGCCTGGAATGATAGGGTGTTCAACGGCAAAATCTGGTCTCCAACGTATGCACGGTTGTACGCTTCAAATCTTCTCAAGCTATGGAGTCATCGGGCAAGGAGTCCGGACCACAAACAGGCCGTCCTGCTTTGACTGCATAGCTAGTTTACAAGCATAATGTAGCTCAGGATGCTGATGTGCCTGTTCATCCACTCATTTTCTTTCTTCTCCTAATTCTGTTTTCATTCGACAGGCAGCTTATGGCCTATGCACCTTGGTGCAGAATATAAGCTTCATGTAATGGACCTACAGTCTCGGGGCTACGGCCTATTTTGAAATATATAAGGTAGAACGAAATCTACCTTTCATTTCAAAAAAAAAGTATTAAAGACCTCTACTATAGAAACATTTCTTCTTGATAGAAGAACGCGTCCCCCCTTCTGATTTCCATTAAAGAAAAACCAAAGCAGTTCAATCTTACAAGAGCATGAGTCCATCTACTACTACTGCTGCTAAAAAGACTAGACGAGCTCAAAACCTCCCCTACATTACATCAGGAAGGACAGGGCACATCACCAGGGATCTACTATAGAAACAAGAATTGCATTGTACATCGTCTAATTGTGAACTGGCTAAGTCTCAGACTGGACTCTCTGACTGTCCTCGGACTCCTTGGTCTTCATGAATCTCCTGTGCTCCAGCTGCTTCATCTCGCCGGTGTTCAAGGGGTCGAAACCGCACCGGTAGAAGCTGCACGCACGAACCATTCGGAGTTCGACAAAACGTCAGCGATCAAGTGCATCATGCCAACATTCAGTTCTAACAAGCCAAAGAAGAAAAGAAAACAGGGGACACGCACCTTCCGTCCGTGCCGACGATGAGGATGATGTTGGCGTGCTGCCGGCAGAACTCCACCGCGTACTCGACGCCCTCACGGAGCCGGACCTGCGCCAGAGACCACTCTGAGCTGAAGTAACTCGGCAAGTAACCTGCAAGAGATGCACGCAGAAGTACTTCAGTTTTTCAGTTTTTCAGTCTTGTAGGAGAACAGGTGTTGCACCTTTCAAGAACGATGGCAGTAATGATCCCTGCTTGGCTGCTGCCGGTGCAGGAGGAGACGCCGCTGCTCGTGACGGGGCCACCGGGAGGGCATTGCCGTCGCCGCCCTCCGTTGTCGAGGTTGCTTTGTCGACGCTGGCGACGGGGAAAACGTGGACCGTCCCCTTGTCGCTGGAAACGGCCAACCATCTGGAGTCCGGCGAGAAGGTGATGCAGTGGATGTCTGCTCTATCGATGCCTCTCCTTAGCTGCACGTACGCATGCAGCAAGTCAAGAACACGGCCGAACACGAAGATCGAAGCACACAGAAGTAAGGTATGTACTTCCTCCGCCACGTTCATTTGAGCGACAAATAATTTCGAATGGAGGGAGCATATGCTTTGTTCGTCCAGTAAATACCGTGACAAGAGGCAAAACGACTCTGATGTAACTGATTTGAAAATATTGTACCCCGAAAAGGTAGATTTGCAAGGACAAAAACAACTAAAATACTGGCAGCGTAACGAGAGGTAGTAGCGGTGGATACCTCTTGGACCATGGCGCCGTCGTCGGTGGTGAAGATGCGCACGAGCGTGCCCTTTGATCCGGCTGTGGCGAGCAGCCGGCCGTCGCGGGAGAGCGCGATGCACGACAGGCTGGACGCGTGCGCGTGCACGTCGACGCTGCCGGGCTTGCTCTCCTCGTCCCAGAAGTAGATCGCGTGGTGCTCGGCTGCGCCCTCGACGGCGCCTGTCGTCCGGGTCACAACGGCCACGCGCGATCGCGTTAACAGCCCGGCGGAGGTCACGACGACGCCGGGCGAGGCGACGGCGTCGGACTTGTAGTGGACACGCTCGACCTTCTCGTCGCAGGAGAAGACGTGGAACCCGGTGGCCGTGGACGCGACGAAGTGGGATGCGCCGCTGCTGAAGGCGACGTGGACGATCGGGGAGTCGGCTTCGGCGGTGGCCGCGGGGGACGACGACGAAGGCGCCATGGTCGTTCAATCAAAGTCGAAACCTAGCTAGCTACGTGATGAATCGATCAGCACGGCGGCGACGACGTACTTACCCTGGGCGTCCGTGACCGTGATTTAAGCCGCTCGTACGGAATTTGGTGACCATAACTACGTCGAACCGACCGTGATTTAAGGGCCATGTTTGTTTCATAAGTCCTAGGACTTTTTAAATTCCAACTTATAAGTCATAAGTCCCTACCTGTTTATTTACAGGGACTTATAAGTGCTGTATCCCTACCTGTTTGTTTAGAGGGACTTATAAGTCCATGTTGCACCGCTACAACGAGGCTCAGGAGAGGGCCTGTCCGGCGATTGGAGGCACCGCTGCAACGAACCGAGGCGGGGCGGCGACAGGGCGGCGAACCGAGGCAGAACGAACCGAGGCGGGGCGGCGACGGGGCGAGAGGCGGGGCGGCAGCGGCGATTGGACCGAGAGGCAGGCGGCATGCGGGGAACGAGCCTGGAGCGACGCGGGGTAGGTCAGGCCCGGGATAAGTCCCAATAAGCTCCTCTCTGAGAGTCTTATTTGATAAGTCCCAAATCATCACAATAAGTCCCTTGTGTTTGGTTTAGGTGGGACTTATAGGGACTTTTTTAAGTCCCTAAACCAATAAGTCCCTGGAAACAAACACCCTCTAAGCTTTGCATGTTTGGTCCTGCAAAAAAGAAACTTTGCATGGTTGGAGCCGGACTCTGTAACTTGCAGCGCACACGTAAGCGGACTACAACTGTCCACGAAATCCACCCGGTATCAAAACAAAAAGAGTTTGTCTAGGATACATAGTTATGTCACATCTAACCTCATGTTCACTCTGTTTGTGGTTTATTTTGTATCTAGTTTTTTTTGTTTCTTATTACTGTATTATATATTTATGGGAGCTTAGATGTGACATCCTTAAAAAAGCATGATGTAATCTAAAAAAAATCTAGATGTAAATTAGACAAATTGAAACAAAAATGCTAGGCGTACGGGAAATTTTTACAAGAATTAACAGATTAACC
>NC_041383.1:119015207-119025795 GCF_002162155.2 Triticum dicoccoides
CCCCCCCCTGATTTTCAAGGTGGGGCCTGCTTCATCTTAACAACCAATCAACACACCCCACCTCAGTCTAGCCTGTAAAACCCTGTAGATGTAGTATTGTTGGTATCAAAATTGAATTCAGTTTTGCTAAAGCACATTTAGATGTGTCCTAATTAGCACATCTAAGTTATATCAGTGATTTTACATGAAAATTTATGCAGACATTTTGTTGTCTACTTTATTTTCCATTGTAGTGTGACTGGGTCACTTAGATGTGCAATAACTAGATGTGCCTAGATAGACACGAATGATATATATTTTTTTGAATTGTGAAGCTTCTGTTCTAAAATATAAGACGTTTTGGTAGGTTATAAACTAGCCTACAAAAACATCTTATATTTTAAAACAGAGAGAGTAAACGTTAGACTGGTTGTAATGGGAGTATCATGCTGGTCATAATGGTAATATCATAGCTAGTATCATGCCTGCCAACTGGGCAATTTTGGGAGATGTCATAGAATTAAATGAAGAAAGAGAGGGTTGAGTATCATATCATGATACCGTATCATAATAAATGTTATGCTACTATGTGTCATGCATGGCAATAAATAGCGTACTACATGATACTAACATATAATACTATGCGTTAGGAAGGTAGTATCATACATTAGTATCATATGTATCATACTAGTATCATATGTATCATACTATGTGTCATACATTAGTATCATATGCATGATAGTAGTATCATATGCATGATAGTATATGATACTCCCCATTAGGCTGCTCATAGTGAGAGTAACATAGCAAGTAACATAACACATCTCAAATTTTTTTTGTTTACATGGCATGTATTTAATGAGGAGAGAGATGGTTGGAGTAACATAATATGTTACTGTAACATAACACATTTCAAGGCAAAATGAGTCTACATCTTAATAAATGATGGCTTGCATGATACTACATACATGTTACTCCCCACTATGAAGGCGGTAACATAGACTAGTAACATATGTATGTTACTAGTCTAAGTTACTCCCCACTATGACCAGCCTTACAATCAACCTCATAGGTAGTTTCATGCATGCCAACTAAGCAATCTTGATGAGGTGGCATAAAATTAAATGAAGAAAGAGAGGCTTGAGTATTATATCATGATACCATATCATATTAAATGATGTGCTACTTTGTGTCATGCATGGAAATAAATGTAGTCCTATATGGTACCAACACATGATACCATGCACTAGGGATGTAGTGTCATACACTAATATCATATGCATGATACTAGTATATGATACTCCCCATTACAACCAGCCTTAGGGATGTTGCTAATTAGCGGCTAGCTGCATCACGACACGAGAGGTCCCCACGTTCATCGGCAACAAAATTCTGACAATGTTGAGGACGATGAGGTTGACGACTCGATGAGGTTGCACGGGGTAACGGACATATAATGTGCACCCGATAACCTTTGGGGAAGGCTTTAGCTGAGCATGTCGATGCCTCAACTGGAACTTGGCTAGAAGATTAAAATGATAGCAGTGCACTGATGAGGGACACAAGGGAGAGAAAAGACAGAAGGCGACAAAGCGGAGGCACTAAAAGCATCTATAGCAGATCTTTTATAAGGCTAGCCCTTATAAGGGGTTTACGGTTGGCGTTTTCCCTTTTATAAGGGGCGAATTTGGCTGTGGCCGAGCTGAAACCTTATATGAAACTGTAAAATTTGAAAAGTATTTCGCGCGAGAAATGAAAAAGAAACCGTAGAGATGATCATTCATACATACATATAATAGAGCTGATCATTCAAAAAAACATATAGTTCATTGATTACATACTACGCATTGGCCTACCCTAACCCTAAACTGGCCAAAATGGGGCTCACCGGAGCCCTGCGAGTGCGGCAGCGACGCATCGGCAGTGGCGGCGATCACTCTAGTCATTGTCGGAGGTGAGGTCGATGTACATGGAGTCTCGTGCTTCGGCTTCGTGGCCCCACGTCGCCTCCTTCTCCTCGAACTCCCGCGTCTTGGCGGGGCCCTACTCGAGTAGGACATCGTTGACCTCCTCGTCCCGGTGGTGGCGCTGCGCCACCACCTCCTCCTCTCGCGCACAGCGCGCGAGAATCGCCACCTTGATGGTGCCCCCCTCAGATGGGGGGATGTTGTCTTCCGGCCCGACAACACCAGCGCGCAGCCGCTCTGCCTCGTGCTCCCTCTTCACCGCGCGGAGCTGAGTGAGATCCTCCGCCTCCCTCTTGACCGGCGCAACGGCGTATGCGAGCTGCACGCACCGGAGGAGCTACCCGTGTTGCATGATAGCCGAGCCTGCCGCCGGTCGTACTCCCCCGTCTCGCTGCGGAGGAGTGATGGTGGCGGCTCAAGGCCACGGTTGGTGTACCGCTGGGCGGACCGCTTCCTTGCTGCGTCTGCGGTGACGCAGCGCTTCCGCTCGGGGTCATCGCCACCACGCCGGCCAGAGTTCCACTTTCCGCCCCACATCGTGGCGGATCGGTGGGCGGGGTGGCGGATTTAGGTCACCGTTGGCGAGAAATCACAGGGGGAATGGGGAATCACGGCGGCGGTGGGATAGGGTTTCCACCCGTATCACGGCCGCGGACCCCGATATATACTGCGACAAGGGAGGGGTCGTTTCCGGGCCACTGTAAATTTTACGGGTCAGGCCGACTATACGCGGTCTGGTGTGGCCCAAAAATTGGGCCAAACCGGCGTATAGTCGTCGGAATTATGTGGACCGTGCGGTTTTAAGGGGTCTGCTAGAGATGCCCTAACGACAGATGAAGAAGGTGGGAACTGTGATCCGGTGGGCTCCATATGAACGTCACGCCTTTTGACTTGTGGTTGCACCTTGGCGCCGTATAATTCTTTTTTTCTCTTTGAATTATGCGGGTGAGTTGCATGCATTATATTCATTAAAAACGAAGATGATCAAAATGCCAAAGAAGTCATGATTCATACAACACCATAGAGGTACGTCTACGTAGAAAAATCTAGACATCATCAACCTGAAAGTATATTGACTTCCAACTGGACCTAAAGAAGTGTCTTGCTGCATTGCTGCCTTGCGTCCCTAATCCCTTCACAGGTCCATGAAGTTCTCGTGGTACACCCCCGGCACCATGTCGCCTCCTTTCACCGGGTCGAACTCGCAGCGGTAGAACCTGCACGCACACCATGACAGCCGTTGTCAGCATGTAACGTTATGTATCATCTCAGAAACTTCTAAACAAAATGGATCAAGAAGTGGGAGGTAGGCTCGGGCGAGCGTGTGATACAGAATACCACATGCGTGTGTGTGACAATATGTTGCACATGTGACATGTGTGTCGATATAAAATTGAGAGAGTGATTTTAGCTTCGTCAACGCACCTTTTGTCCATGCAGACAATGGTAATGGTGTTGGGGTGTCTCCGGTCGAATGCCACGGAGCACTTGGTCCAGGCGGTAGGGATCCGGAACTGGGCAAACGACCACTTCGAGCTGAAATACGTCGGCAGGTAGCCTGTGTATTCATGAGGAGTGGAGTGTTAATTTTAGATTTCGATCGATTCATAAAAAATGTAGAGAACAACGTTAATTTTACCAGTTAACATGTAGGAACATTCACCTACCTTTCAAGAATGACATGCCTGATGAGCCCTTGTTGGCTTTTGCTGGTGCAGGAGAAGATGGTGCTGATGGTGCCGCCAGAAGGTCATCGCCGGCGTAGTCGTCCTCCGGCGTGGAGCTTGTGAGGTTGAAGTCATTGATGCTGAAAACGTGCACCGTTGCCTTGTCGCTGGACACCGCTAACCATTTGGAGTCGTGGGAGAAGGCGATGCAGTGGATGTCTGCTCCTTCGGTGCCTCTCCTCAGCTACAACAGGAGTCAAGAACACCAACATGTGAACAAGACGAAATTTCATTGTATTACAGTTCTAAATATATCTAGATGATACCCGACCGTGTTGCGGGTAAGTTGCAATATGTTTCAATTATATGAAACATTATGTTTCCACGAAGTGTGTTAATGATTTACTTGATTTAATGATCATATATCTTAAAATATTTATTTAACAAAAGTACTCCAGGAGTAGCATAATAAAATAAGAAGTTTCTCATGCGTAGGTACATATTAAGGTGACACGTTAATTTGCATGTTAAGATAAAAACAAATTAGTCAAGTCCGTCACTTATTTAGTTATATTATAGGATTCAATAAGAAATTTTGGTTGACTCGCCTTCTTAGCAAAATTCATAAAATTATTTCTTTGGAAAGAAAAGTCATTTTATAGGAAATGAGGGAAATATAAGTTTCTGTTTGATTATTAATCCTTTTTAGTACTAATTAATGTCACTAATTTCGAGATTGGTTTCTAGATTGACTATTGAATTTTTTTCTTAGTAAGAACAAAAAGCATATTTAAAAGTTTCAAAAAGAAAGTGAAAAAAATCCATGAAAACATATATGCAATCCGCAAGAACGTGTTAAAAATGTTCTTTGTAGGCTGTAAAAAAAATCCAGCTCAATAACAAAAATAAAAAGGCCCATTTAAAAATGCATATTTGTCTTTTTTTTACGCCACGTGTGAAGTATAGTGCTGTGAAATTTTACACATGCGTAGTACACATGTGGTAGTGTGTCCACAAATAAAATCGAAATTTTTGGGCTGTGAAAAATATGAATTTGAAAAACGAGCTCCCTATAGCTCAGGCACTATTGGCATTTTACGCACATCGCAAATCATTTATGGAGTAGTGGATCTATCTTTTCAAATTACATTTTCCAAGTTCGTTAAAAGCTTCAGATTTTCCAAACTTATCTGCAAATTTATACTATTCTGTGCTATTTTTTGGGGGAGTTTTCTATTTTTCTATGCAAAGGTGGTCACATGTACTATACGCTATACCACGTACATATTGTCTGAGCCAGCACAAAATTAAAGCCGCTCCAAAATAGGACATAATATATTGATTCAGTGTTTGAAGCTCAAAATTGAAAATGCAATAGTTCAGGATCGAAAGAAGAAAGCTTTGAGACCTACCTCTTGCAGCTTGGTGCCGTCGGCGGTGCTGAAGATGCGCAGGAGCGTGCCGCGTGTGCCGGCGGTGGCGAGCAGCCGTCCGTCGGGGGACAGCGCGATGCACGCCACGCCCGAGCCGTGCGCGCGCACGCTGACGCTGCCGGCCCTGCCGCGCCGGCGGACCTGTACCGATCCCGCCTCCAGCAGCGGCAGGGCGTAGACGAGCGTCGCGGGCCCATTCGGCTCCTCCATGGCGCACAGCCCCAGCGGGTTCGGCCCCGTCGTCACCTCTTTCTCCCAGTGGACGCCGTCGAACAGCGTGGCCGTCCCCTCGCCGGCGACGAGCATGTGGTCCCCGCGCAGGCGGAACCCGCCCACGGCGCCGCACGGGCTCCTGACGGTGTTGGTCCTGGCGTCCTTGGGCTTGCACATGCCATTCCAGAAGTCAATGACGTGGTCGTCGGCCGCGCCGCTGACGGCGTTGGGCCTCCGCGTCGCGAGGGCCAGCTGCGACCGCGTGAGCAGCTGGGCGGAGGTCACATTGAGCTCGCTGCTGCGCCGGTGCATGACGCTGTCGAGAGGGTGGCAGGAGAATACGTGGAAGCCGGTGGCCGTGGCCGCGACGAAGTGCGTGCCATGGTGGTTGAAGGCGACGTGGACGAGCGGATCGGGAGCGGGGACTAGGACTACCCCGTCCGGCAGCTCGGACGTAGACGATGTAGACGCCAAGACCGATGGGCTCAACGATAGATCCATCAAAGCTTTGCTTTGGGATTACAACTAGTTCGATCTGCTAATTGATGATCAGCAATCACGGCGAAGTATATATGTTGTGATGACCGACCGAGGCTCGATCGTGAACGTACCCGTGGAGTAGTTAAGTTGGTAATCATGTCGAACTGGGAGACATGCATGCATGTTCGGAGTCGGATTACAATTACTTTTTGTTTTGAGACAGTCGGATTACAATTACTGAAACGTACATAAAGCTGTTGGTTCGTTGGGCTGGGCCAAAACGTTCAGGCACTGGAACCGTCTTCTTTATTGGGCTCGGATTTGGGCGTTCTTTTGTCACCGTGGCACACACTAATTCAGCATTATAACTAAGCTCCCTAGGGGTTGATGGAAAATTCTCAGTTAAATCTCTTTACAGAAGGTTGGTAGCTTCTGCTCTTAGATTCCCACAATTTCTTTTATGGAAGATCAAGGTCCCAGCTAAGATTAAAGTTTTTCTTTGGTTAGTCTACAAAAAAATTATACATACTAGAGACTCCTTATTGAAGAGGGGGTGGAAAGGAGAAAGTAACTGTGTGTTTTGTGGGAAAGATGAACCAGTTGATCATCTATTTTTCACATGTTCGGCTGCTTCTCTGATGTGGAGTTTAATCAAATGTTCATTTGGGCTGAGAAAAACTCCATCAGCAGTCCAAGAATGTTTTGGGGAATGGTTAGACACATTTAGGGCGAATGATAAGAAAAAGGTGTTAGTTGGGATTGCTACAGTATTTTGGGCTTTATGGAAATCTAGGAATGGGATCATCTTTGAAAAAAAAACCTCTGATCCTATGACTTTAATTAAACTGATGAGCCATTGGATGGTAGATTGGTCATTTTGCAGATAAAGGAGCAACAAAAAAAGGTGTTGTAGCTAGGGGCAAGACTGCTAGAATGGGTAGCAAATGAGGTTTATGCAGCCTCTCGAAGGTGCAGAATCAATGTGGCGCGGCTGGAATGAAAAAGCAAAGCTCTTCCGAGTGGTGGCGGATTTGCTCGCTTCTGTCTACTTGTCTTTCAGTGGTCTTTGTCTTTTGGAATTTGAGGCCCTTAGCCTGGATGAATGTATGAACTTAAATAGCAAAGTTTGCTGCAGTAGACGGTTTGGTTTCTTAGTCTAGCCTCTAGTTCTATAAACATTTCCCTCTCGGGAATTTGCTGGAGCTGGAAGCAGTTCATCGTGCTCTTTTCTTTTTTCCTTGTAGCTCCGAACATCATGGTTTTCGTTAATGAAAATCGGAAGGGTGCAAAGCCCTTCTTTTATTAAAAAAAAGCTCTCTAGGGGTAAAAGGCATCACAATCAATTGAGGTGTTCAATTGAAATAGGTTCGCCTGATTTTGACCAACTCAACAATTTCTCAAAGCTCTCATTCAATTCTTTTATACTCCTATACATCATGTTTCCTAATTTTTAAGTCCTCATAATTAATACAAAAAGTTCATCTTCGCCTAGCTCTCTACTTTTGATGTCACGCAGGAGACTCTTGTTTACATTGTGCTTGACACGGACACAGACAAATCCAGTCAATATGTCGTCGCTCTTACAGGGCCGACCCATAGGCCGAGCAAACGGGGCGCCCGCCCTGGGTCCCCGGGGCGCAGGGACCCCGGCCCAGGTATTCTAGTAAGTAGAATGGGCCAAGGAAAGTACAAGGGAAAAATAAAGGCCCAAGGAACCATGCTATGGAAAACCCACCAGGCAAAAGTCACGTCTGTTTCCCTTCCACTCTTTTTTATACCATCTTATTTTCCGCGAACTTCCACCGAACACAAAATTGTTTCTGGTGCTACTAAAATTTGCTTCCTGTGCTAGTGCTTCTGTCCAAAAGAAAATCCAACATAGTAATAAATTTGTTATGTTTCCAATGTGCCAAAAAATATTTCCATTGCTTAGAAAATTTACTCTTAACTCATGGTAGCCAAGCGCGGATCTTGCTAGTTTGCTTCCAAGCCGATGACGAGAACACTAGCCACTGAGATTGTCAATATCATTCCACATGTCGTTCCACCATCGACCACCACGGCATGCTCACGATCTGCAAAACATTTTCTCCCGCTCCCGTCAACCTTGCAGAACTTCAGGAAGCATGAGTTGTTGGATTTGACTAAAAATAGGAAGCACGGAAATGAAGCAACCTGAAACGTTGTAGAAGCACAATATATTGGGAAAATCCATCCTACCACCCAGTGGTAGTTACCCCACATATCTCATATACCACCATGTTGTACTATATGTACTATTTTATTATTTTAAATATGTTCATAAACTATATCTAATATATTTCAAAGCAAGTTACATGAAAAAATTGCATATGAGTTCATAGTTTTTGTTATATTTGTGAAATACGTACATATTTATACGTAAAAAAGACCATACTCAAAACATGATACATACTACCTAAAAAATACTATATATACTACCTAATCATTGATATATACTACATACTACACGTATATACTCTCGGTTTTGAAAGATACTACATACAACATAGAAAATACAAGTGATGGTATATATATATATATATATATATATATATATATATATATATATATATATATATATATATATATATATATATATATATATATATATAGCTTTGCTAAAATGTGCCTGAGCGCAGTTCACCTTATTCTACGCGCCGCACCCTCTCTCAGCGCTCCTAACTGTCGACATGTCTAATCCCTAGACGGCTGAGAGACCAAACCCACCTGCATGCACCATGATCTAGTTTGATCGTAAATATCTGGACACAAGTGGTACAACATAGTAAACCGATTACCACTCAGATTCTCTGTTTCATTGATTAGGAAATTGTCATGCTCTTATTGTAAAATAATATTGTATTAGTAAATTATTTTACTATGTTGATTTTGTTCTCAAGCATTACTAGATGCAACGTTCTGACAATAGTTTTCATTGGAGCATTACTATGTGCCTTACTTAGTTTACAACCACATCTAAGAAATAAAAGCAGGTTGGCTGATTTGGAAGGCTTATGGTAACGCATTCAATTTCTTTAAGAACTGTGTGTGGCATCTAGTAAGGCTGGTCATAGTGGAGAGTAACTTAGACTAGTAACATACATATGTTACTAGTCTATGTTACTACCTTCATAGTGGATAGTGTCATAGGTGTGGTAACATAGTTGCCTTCATTTATTACTTTGTAGACTCATTATGCATTGGAAACCGCTATGTGATGGTAACATATTATGTTACTCTATTTGTCTCTCTCCTCATTAACTACTTGCCACATCATTAATTTTGCTTATGTGGCATCTATGTTACTACCTATGTTACTCCCACTATGACCAGCCTAATCAATTAAATGTCATTACTTTTTCTGGCATGCGATTTTACCATCGATCATTAGCATGTCCACCCGCTTGATTGGTTGAGAGGCACACCTGGGTGCTCGTAAAAAATTCAGTCTTTCTAGTAATCAGGTTACTAGCTTTCACGCACCACTCATCCATCCTTTACTACTAGTAATATTTAATGGTTCTGGTAATCTTGATACGAGGCTACCACGTACTCTTGTAGTATATGTTGTCTATAGTAATCTCATTACCCACTGGCAGACATCACTCCTTGGCACTTTAATATCTATGGTAATGTAGTTACTAGGTTGTGCCACATAATACTGTATAAGTAATCTTCAAAAGGCATTTATGTATCAAAAATAGTAATATTGTCAGGGTGTACCATGCACCACTTAGCCTTGTAATTGGTCTGGTAACCTATTTACTAGGCTACTACGTACAAAGGTAATAAGCAAATCTAGTTTTACTACTAGTTAGTCCTTATTACTCAGCTGGTCAATCCTATAGTAAAAAAAATCCACTACGATTACCCTAGATAGATGGTTCATTACGGTTGGTTTGCTAGCCTACATATGCGAGGCGGAGGGGTGGTCTGTGCCAACCGTAACTGTTTTAATTCTTGGCATGGTTTTTACTGGGATTGTCCAACCAAGTGACGCGCGCAACAGACTTCACATCGAGCGGAGCGCAGGATTAGCGTTTTTACGCGCACGCTCAGTTTAGCGCTACCGTTATGCTAAAGTGAGCCTAAGCGCATAATTATCTATCCTGCGCGCTCGCCAGGCTGCGCGCGTTGCTCTCAGGAAGTTAGCGATCCTGCCTTCTACCTAATCTTAGAAAGCATCGTAACGATAGACCAACGATTACTACTCGTGCCTTTGCTCGGCATAACCACCTATTATCTAGTGCATGACAGTAAAATCAGCAGAAAATATAGTAACCGAATTAATCTGTTTACTACTACACCTGTAGCTTCTCCGTCCACCACATAATTAGGATGCATAGTAATAAGCTATGAAAAAATAGTAACAATAGTAATTAGATTACTGCTTGAGCACCCACCATCTACACTATGGTGGTAATCACACATGCAAGTAAAGGTAAACATGTGTAGTTGTATTACTATACAAGATTGTTCTTTTTCAATAGTAAATGATTGTACCTTTTATGGTAACATCGTGTAAAGTACGTAATGCTTAAAATTCATGTTGCCTATATTGTGTTACTATATCTGCTAGTTTTTACCATCGGGAGAGTTGTGCGTACCAGATCGTAACAGATTTAATTTCATTACTATATTTGCCAATTATTTTACCAGGGTGAGGAGAATGATCTGTTTGTGGGACGGAAAGTTGTGCATTCTTGGTAGTAACCAGGCAGTAATCGATTTAATTCCATTACCATCATTAGCAATACATGCCAATTGGTTGGTTGAGCGGTGCACGAAGCGGACGGTTAGCGACCGGAGCATACGATTAGAGTTAATG
>NC_041383.1:119027006-119029625 GCF_002162155.2 Triticum dicoccoides
TAACAAATCCAAATTAGTATGACTTCAAAGAATCATGTAAGGTCAATAGCAGTTATTCGGAAAACGAACATACATTTCTCTAGAAGTAGAAATACCGATTTGTAGCATTGACAAGCCAACCATCTCAAATGCTACAAATATAAATAAATCAGTATAGGTACATATGTATAACCTTTGGCCAACGATATAGTACAGAGCCTTGATTTTGTACTGCTAGGCTCTCCTATTCTGATAATGGAACCCATGTGCCCATGTGTAAAGTACTGCAAGATAAAGGGATTAATTGCACTAAGCCTTCTCAAATATGTATGCCCCATTATCTACTATTCTAGTAAAAAAGAGATAAACAAAGAAGTTTTTCATTTAAAAACTATAAGAACATGTGTGATGTTCTCACCAGCAATTTTCTCAGGTGTTACGACATTTTCTGTAGAAAGCCAACAATAAGCTTGTTGTTCTCCAGCTGCTTATTTTTCAGGGACACCTTCTTGTTCTTTATTCATAGAGTCCCCTTCTTCCTTATCCTTTCCCCTTGTTATAATCCTGTATAGTAGAATTCCTGCCATCAGTGTGCAACACTGATTAATTGTATGCTAATAAAAGAATATGTAAGGTACATAAGCGTTTGTATAGCAAAAAAAGAAGAAGCTCTGTCTAGCTAAGCTGTGGGTTAGTGGTTAACATGGATGAAAAAATACATCAGCACATCCTAGCCAGTCATTGTCATGACAATGATAGCAAGAAAAACAGTCATGCATCAACAAACTAAAAATATGGGAAGTTTCAGCGCTCTAGCTCCCTTGTTCATTGAGTGTGCAGAAGGATCGAATGATCCATGATGCTGAAAGTGAAATAAAGTTGACTGCATTATGAGCAAGATGACAGGGCAAACTGGAAACGGCGACCAAGATCAACAAGAACCGAGTGATCACAATTTACAACTGATAATTGATGGTGCAAAAGTACGCGAAAAGTAAAGAAACATGTCCTGATGTCCATAACTCTCTGTTCTGATTGCATTATCAACAAGTTTATTTTCTTCCTGCTTTCTGAATTTACAATTGTTGCCAGTACAATTTTTGGCTTGAATATATTACTTCAGTTTGGCAAGATACGACCGAAAAGAATTTCTGCTGAATTGTGTGATAAAAAAAAGTGGAAGATGAGGGGCAATATAAAGTGGGAGATGGATCAACTAATGAATAGAATGGCCGATGCACCCTTATACTAATTAAAACATTGGAGTAACAAGTAAGGACTTCTGAATTTGGAAAGGGGCAAAAGACCTCACCAATTTGATTCCATGGTGGAGGCGTGGAGCAGCCTCCGATGCACCTACTTGACCGACAAGATGACAACGAGTGGCGTTGTGTAGGGTTGTCCATCGCCGCTGTTCTTTTCCTCACGTCTCAAATGGGCAGCTAATAACATGAAGAAATAACACTGCCTAATATATTGCAAACCAAACAATCACACAAAATCTTTACTGGAGGCGGAGAGGACACATCTCAGATATCCCCAACCTGCCATTGCCGGAGGCCCGAGTAGTGTTGTTGAACAAGGTCCTCATAGTGGCGGACTCCTCCTCTTCGAGTTAGTCCTCACCACCGCGACCGCCCATGCTCTCGCAGCCATGGCGTTAGGTGCGCGGCTCGAGCAGATTACGGGGCGGAGGAACTGGAGCTCGCCTGGGGGTGGGGGCCGCCACGAAGGCGCCGAGGGGGAGGGGGTCGTCGGCGCCGAGGTCGGGCATCTCCGGCACGTACTCCACCTCCACCTGCAATAAACCATGGCGTTAGGCGCGACTCGAGCGGATTACGGGGCGGCGGACCCGGAGCTCGCCTGGGGGCGGAGCTCAGGTTCGGGGCGGGCCGGAGCCGTCGCCTGCTCCCGCGGCCCTGCTCTTCCTGTCGCTGCGATAGGGTGGCCGCGTCCAGTGTCTCGTGGCTTGGGACTCACCGCGTCTGCCGCGGCGTCGACGGCGATGGAGGTGGCGGTGGTCAACAGAAGCGAGCGAGGCGACCCCCTGCTCCTCGGTGCGTCTGTTGCGCTCCTTCATCTCTCTGGCGGCGACGGTATTTGGCAAGAGAGACGAGAGAGACAAGATTGGGAGCGAGGGCTCAGGGAGAGGTGGGGCGGTTTATTCTCTCAAAAAAATTGAGCCACGATGTGTGGGATCGTGTGCTGGTTTTTCAGGTTTCTTGTGCGTGCGGGATGCAGCGTTTTTCTTACTGCGTGCCATCGAGGGGTGGATGCATCGTACGAGGCGGGGGATCGGACGAGGTGGTCGAACCATCACGACGACGACTGCAGATTCCCCTTTAATAGTATATATATATATATATATATATATATATATATATATATATATATATATATAGGGAAAATCCATCCTACCACCCGGTGGTAGTTACCCCATATGTCTCATATACTATCATGTGGTACTATATATACTACTTTATCATTTTAAATATATTCATATACTATATATAAGATATTTCAAATCAAGTTACATGAAAAACTTGCATATGAACCCATAGTTTTTGTTATATTTGTGAAATACGTACATATTTGTACGTAAAAAAGAGCATACTCAAAACATGGTATATACTACCTAAA
>NC_041383.1:119029635-119035537 GCF_002162155.2 Triticum dicoccoides
CGGACACGGCTATTCGAATAGATCATATTAACCCTGCAGGGGTGTACTTCTTCACACACGCTCTCACCACTTACCGCCGTTTACACGACATGTACTCGACAACCTTCAAGCGGAAGCCCAACGTGGGTGTCGGCCACGGCCTGCCTAAACACTCGAGTCTCTAGTCCAGGTTTATCGCCTATTCGGGTTCCATCCATGAGGAGATCCGGCCGGAGTTTCGCTCACAGCCCCAAACGATGTGAACAGGGTTCCGTGACACCAAACGGGCGCCCGGTTTACCCGGCCACGTGCCTACCGCATCACAGCCCACCCCTACGGTCAGCGCTGCGCACGGCCTCCAGCATACTACAAACACCAGAAACTACTTGCAACTCCTGGACAGAGGACAAGGGTGATCAAGAAGCCGAGAGGGTCCATTGGTTTCGGGCCCAATGTGTGGTAGTAGCTGAATCATGGATCAGAAACACAGAACTCAGTTCCTGAGGACGGCTGCAATGAGACAACCCACCATGTACTCCTACATGGCCTCTCACCGCTACCTTTACCAAATCGCATTCACACACTTAGCTCACACATAGTAGGACATGTTCACACACCTCTGATTCATCCCCGATGAATCAGACCCAACTCAACTCTAAGCAGTAGCAGGCATGACAAACAAGCATGAATGAGTAGGCACAACAGGGCTCAACCAACTCCTACTCATGCTAGTGGGTTTCATCTATTTACTGTGGCAATGACAGGTCATGCAAAGGATAAAGGGGTTCAGCTACCGCAGCAGGTAACAGATGAATCGGTGTTGTCCTAATGCAGTAAAAGAGAGCAGGAGCGAGAGAGTAGGATTTTATCGGAATGAACAAGGGGTTTTTGCTTCCCTAGCACTTCTGAAGATAACATTGAGTCTTCATCAGTGTCAACGATCACAACATCGGAACATCGTCTACCGGGAGGGAACAGATACCGGCAACAAGGAAGAAATACAATCAATGCAATGCACAATATGATGCATGCTCATGACATGGCAATATGAATGTGCTTTGAGCTAATGCAACTAGCAACAGATTAAATGAAGTTGGTTTGAATATAATATTCAAATTCAAACTCCATATGTGATTATTCAAATGCCATTTAATTGATTTGTGCTAACCAGCAACTATAAGTTGTTCTATCATGCATGAAAATGGTACAAATGGATTCCTTGAATTTTTCTGATAATTTTTCATATATAAATTATTTAATTTGGAGTTACGGTTAATTTTCTATGATTTATTGAAGTTTTAGGCATTTTCTGGAATTTCAGAATTAAATTAAATCCAGAAAACATTACTGCGTCAGCATGACGTTGGCATGACGTCAGCAAGTCAACAGAGGTCGGTCGGGGTCAAACCTGACGTGTGGGGTCCACACGTCAGCGTCACAGGGCTGCTTAGCTCACTGACAGGTGGGACCGGTCAACGGCCACATCAGCTAGGTCAACTCCGACGCGTGGGGCCACTGTGGTTAACTTAAACTAAACAGGGGTTAACCGTGGTTAGTTAAGGGCGTGGGGCCCATATGTCAGTGAGAGATAGGGCTGTTAGCAGGGTCATTAGCGACTAAGTAAGTGCGCCACGTCGGCGTCACCGGAGACCAGCCGGCGGCGACCATAGGACACGACGGGGGCACACCGGACTTGCGCTAGAGGCGTCAGCTTGGCGCGCTGAGGGCACCAGGGGATGGCCCTTGCTCTCGCGCATCCAGAGGACCAAGTGGGAGGTCGTGGGGTCGCCGGAACTCATGCCGGCGACGAGCTTTGGCGGCGATGGTGTTCGGTGTTGCTCGGGCGCGTCGCTACGGTGCATCAGTGAGCAAATGGAGAGGCTGGGCAGCACCTGCTAGTCATGGGGAGCACTAAGAGCAGCTCAGTGAGGCCAGGGGAGCACGAAGGCTATGCGTGCAGCAGCAATGGCGGACGGTGGCTTCGGTGCTCGTGGGGAACGGCGCTACGGCACGGAGGGGAGCATGCTGAGTTAGGGGAGAGGGTCAGTGACTCACGGCGATGACGAGGGGACGCTCGGCGAGGTCGGGGACGGTCCGGAGCCGGCGAATTTGACGAAGATGGCCGCCGGGTCCGAGGTAGAAGACGACGGCGATGGCGGCGATGCAGGGCTTCCGGAGGGCTGTGGATCGGTGGGGAGGAAGAGGGGGTCGAGGCGGAGCTCCTGGGTGCATCGGCGAGGCTAGGGGTGGCCGGTGGCCATGGGTACGGCGACGATGACGGCGAGCTCCGCTCGGTCGCGGAAGGGGAAACAGAGGAGCGAGGGGGAGGGAGGTCCCGAGAGCGAGGGAGAAGTGAGAGGGGTCGGGGACGTCTCCGTGGCGTCGCGAGGAAGTCGGGGAGGCTGCCACGGCGAAGCAGGAGGTGGCCGGCGTCGGCGCGCGTGCATCCAGCACGCAGCTGCTTCGGGGCGAGGGGGAGGAAGATGACTGGCAGCTGGGCTGCACAGTAACGGGCCGCGCAGAAGCTGGGCCGGCTACAGGTAAGTGGCCCAGGTACGGGTCTTTCTCTCTCTCCTTTTCTAATTATCTCAGTTTTCTATTATTCTGTAAATTTAGGGCTTTATTAAAAATACTCAGACACTTTCAAAAATTATGAAACTAATCATGGCTACTGTTTAGAATATATCCAACAGTAAACATTTTAGTTTATGATTATTTGAGCATTTGAAATATTTAATAGCATTTAAATGCCCAAATGAAAATACTATATGATTTAATTCAGTGACCAAATATGTCCTGCAAAAATATAAACCATTTTTGGTAGATGCTTCCACCTCAAACCAGAAATGTAGAACATTTTTAGAGGACATTTTGAGTTCAATGAAAAGGGTTTTATTTTGACCCTAGTTGAATTCATTTGATGCTAGGGCTTAGTCAATCCCCATCTCAGGTTTAAATGAAATTTAAACATGATGTAACACTCTAATGCATGCACTAGGCATTGTCCGAACTAGGGATGTGACACTATTTGAATTCAAAACGTAATTTAATTATGAAATGATTGTAATATTACCTCGGGTGAAGAATAACTTATTCCGCACCCTGGGTCATATATATGTATATATGAAGCAAATTGTTGAAAAAACACAACTATGATACTTATGAAGCAAACTAATCAAACATATGAAGCATGAAATTTTGGATGCATCATATCATGCAAATCCAACATAATCTGCATAATAGAACCATAGATTTTAAAAAGTGGGAATAACAAAAGATTTGTACATGGTCGTTCAGACTCAAATCCTGAAGATAGCCATTTTGTCCATAATATATTTGAAGTTTAGGAAGCATGAGGGCGCAATATGAAGCATCGAAATGAAGCAAAACTGAACACACTGAATTACAAGGCTCCCCACAGAATATATACAAACTGAGGATGCAAAAGAACGACATGTATGCAGCATGTCGTATTGACTGACGATCGTCCTTTCGTCCTGGCGAAGAAGGGACGCCGGAGCCAACCACCGGCAACATCAACCTCCTCTGCAGCGTTGGCACGACTCCCGGCTACCTCCTCGGCAGAAAAAAAGGCTGACATGAATTAGAACATACATGGGGAAGGAAGCTACGGGCACATATATAAGACCTATGAAGCATGAAATCTGAAGCCAAAATCTGTTGCCACCACAACATAGATGTGACATATTGGAAGTATCCTGTTATGGAAAAAATAGCACATATGTTTTCAAGATTTGGGTGCTGCAATTTGTAATGTACATATTAATATCATCAACCTAATTGGAGTTATGTGAGCTTACATGCACTAAAGTTATGGACATACACAAAATCATCACACGTCCATTTGAATAAAAGTACACTACAATTCAAACATGTCGATTTGTACTTCAACATTACAGAACCTGGTGCTTGTATTATTTGTACTTTGATACAGCAAAGACATCGAAGGCTCAATTAAGTTGAAGATGCAAGTCATGGGTGGTAGAGTCGTACACACCTGGTGCCTCCAAGATGACCTAGTTGATCCTCTCGGCAACCTAGGGAGGCAAATAACATGGTGCAGATGGCATGCACGGGCACCTGATGTTGGGCTGGCCATCAAACACTACCGGAACGGGGCCCTATGCCGACGGCCATATCTATGCCGACGGCCCCCGTCGGCCTTGTCTAGGCTATGCCGACAGCCATATCCAGGCCGTCAGCGTAATAAAGCCGTCGGGCTATCCAGACATATGCCGACGGCCCCCGTCGGCCCAGAACGGCCGTCGGCTTACCTAAAGTTACGCCTACAGCAGCCGTCGACATAGTTGCGGGCCCGGCGATCCCGCCGTGCCGTGCGGCTAACGGCGTCCGATCTATGCCGACGGCCGAGGCGGGAGGCCGTCGGCATAGATGCCCTTACCACGTCATCGATCCGAGGCGCACCGACCACCACCTATGCCGACGGCTGCCGTCGGCATAGATGCCACATCACCGATCCGCAGTGCCCCGGCCATCTGCCCTATGCCGCAGCTATGCCGACGGCTTTGCCGTCGGCATAGTTTTTTTTCTTTTTTTCTTTTTTTCTTTTTTTTCATAGCTATATTTTTTTCATAGTTTTTTTTCTTTTTTTACCACGTCATCGATCTTTTTATCATAGTTCCCTTATCCACTTCCCGGTCACCCCCTCCACTTGTTAGTTTTTTTTCTTTTTTTTCATAGCTATATTTTATGTTTTCTTAAATATTATTATTTGACTAACTTACATATAGTACGTGTTGACAACCGGGTGGTGTTGTGGCATGTCCGAAGAGGCGGCACGCGTCTCCGGTGCGTGGCCTCCCACACGGACGGCGCCGCCGGCAGCACCTGGAGGGGGAAACTACCGCGTCGGTTCTACACGGAGTGGATTTAGATGTGGTTTTGGCCCGGATGTTGCTCCCGGGTGTCCCTATGGGCCGACCTGACACAACCGGGTAGAGAGGTCCACTGGTCAAAGCCCATCCGTGGGAAGTCAAAGGGCTAGATCTCGTGGTCAACCGCTCCAGGGTTAGGCGGGACGGGGGCCCTGGGGGGTAGCAATGCCACCGGAGCATCGTACCGTGCCCTCATACATGCGGGGTGGTGTTGTGGCATGTCCGAAGAGGCGGCACGCGTCTCCGGTGCGTGGCCTCCCTCACGGACGGCGCCGCCGCCGGCACCTTGAGGGGGGAAACGGCCGCGTAGGTTCTACACGGAGTGGATTTAGTTGTGGTTTTGGCCCGGATGTTGCTCCCGGGTGTCCCTATGGGCCGACCTGACACAACCGGGTGGAGAGGTCCACTGGTCAAAGCCCGTCCGTGGGAAGTCAAAGGGCTAGATCTCGTGGTCAACCGCTCTAAGGTTAGGCGGGACGGGGGCCCTGGGGGGTAGCAATGCCACCGGAGCGTCGTACCGGGCCCTCATACATGCGGGGTGGTGTTGTGGCATGTCCGAAGAGGCGGCACGCATCTCCGGTGCGTGGCCTCCCTCACGGACGGCACCGCTCGGTAACTGTACCCCTCAGTCAGTTGCTCTCCTATGTATCACCTTTCGTGAGACCATAGAAAATGTTTATATAATAAAGAAATGTTGCTGACCATAGAAAAAATTCGGTTCAGAAAAAAATAATAATTATAATTATATACCATGTATTATTTTTAACATAATTACATATCATGTATGATTCAAAAAAAAGATATGCCTACGGCTAAGCCGTCGGCATAGGTGCCACGTGGCGACCTCAGCTATGCCGACGGCTTAGCCGTCGGCATAGGGTGGCCTTATCCACTACGTACGCAGCTAGCTACCTAGAGCCACTCGTTCTTTCCCACCCCACGACGAGAGCGCACCGCCGCCGCACCCCACGACCTGCGCCGCCGCCCCCCCAACCCCCCCACCCCGA
>NC_041383.1:119036009-119043923 GCF_002162155.2 Triticum dicoccoides
CCTGCCTCACCACCCCCTCCACCGCCGCGCCCCCTGCCACGCCCCTCTCGGTGAGATACTTTTTTTCTTCATTTTTTTCATTTTTTTGCTACTGTTGCATGGATGAATGAATGCATGGATGGATGTTGGATGTTAGATGGATATTAGATGGATGTTAGATGTTAGATGTTGGATGTTGGATGTTGGATGTTGGATGTTAGATGGATGTTAGATGATGGATGTTGGATGTTAGATTTTTATTATGATGATTTTGTCATTTGAGTTGTGCTCCAAAATTGGTATAAGATGAGTGGTTAATTTTATGATGATGGTCTTGTCAAAAAAATTGAACCGGATAAAATTGGACACTTGACAAAAATTGAACCGGACAAAATTGGACACTTGACAAAATTGAACCGGACAAAATTATGATATGATGAGTGGTTATTTAATCATGATGATCTTGCTAAAAAAATTGAAGGACAAAATTTGACACTTGACGAAACATGATTTTTTTTCATAGTTAAAAGTGTCAATGCTTAATGTGATGTGATGACCTAATTTTTTTCACTCGGTGTAATTAACAGGATTTGTGGTGTTCCATCTTCGTGGAGTGATCATCGACGTTGGAGGTGTTGGTCCACGATCGTCCCTCTCCTTTGATCGACTACATCGGAGGGTGAGCAACAATTCCATGACCTCGTCCACTTTTTCCCATGTCACTAGATTGAATTTTCACATCAAGTCGCGTAACCTAGGTCTCCCGTCCGAAAGGGTTGCATCGATAAATATGCATTCAATTGCATATTTATCACCGCAGCTCTTTCGGATTGTCCAGCGCTTTCCACGGACAGCCCGAGGATGTGTAGATTGGGTACGTTGTTCATGCTCTACCCCGTTCCGAGACAGGATTTCGGTGCCGCCTCCCTGTTGTTCTCCGGATGCACATTCTCTCGGCATTTTGCTGAGACGTGTATTTGGAGAACAGCGGGGAGGTGCTGCCGAAATTTTGTCTCGGAATGGGGTAGAGCATGGACCATACTCAATCTACACATTCTCGGGTGGGATTAGGACCCATCTTTACCTATTAGAGATGTAGGTGGATTACTCGTCAACCTTGTAAAAAATAAAATATTGATGTGTGTAATTTAAATGAATCATTAATTTTGTTGTGTGGGTTCCAATAAAGCAGAGATGGCAGATAATCAGTGGATGTATAGTGGGTTTATCCGTCGGAATCAAGTAACAACAGAGTGGGTCGAGAAAACTGATGTGTTTTTGAAAGAGATATTCCGTAGTCCAATGAGGATGGTGCCAGAATGCCCGTGTGCCAGATGTAAGAGACGTATCCGCAGAGATAAGAGTGCGATGACTAAGCACCTTCGCACGCATGGATTTATGCCCAACTTTAATATGCCGATAAACTTTGCCCAGCGGGACCGTGGTAGAGAGGATGTGATACAACAACGCGTCGCTGGTTATGAGGACGATGGGGTTAGAGACATGCTAGATGATGTCTTTGCTGCACAGCTGACACCTCCGTCACATTCAGCGAATGAACCGGAGGAGCCGGAGGAAACCGCAAAGGCCTTCCTGGAAATCTTGGCCTCGTCAAAGAAACCTCTCTATGAGGGTGCCAAGCTGTCTGTGTTGGATGCCATCTCGCAACTGGTGGAAGTGAAGGCTGAGTACGGCTGTAGCCGAGGTTGCTTCGAAGCATTTCTGGGAGTATGGGCTAACAGCCTGCCCGAGGGCCATGAACTGCCGAAAACCCTATACGGTACGAAGAAAATCATGAAGGCGCTCTCCATGGACTATGAGAAAATACATGTTTGTCCAAAGAGTTGCCTTTTGTTTAGGCATGAGTATGCGGATGACAACTACTGTAGGAAGTGCGGTTCCTCTCGGTATATTGAGGTGGTCGATAAGCATGGTCAGAAGCGGCAGCTAAAAATCCCTGTGAAGGTTCTTCGGTATCTTGATTTTATAAAAAGACTGCAGCGCCTTTTCATCACCGAGGAGTCTGCCAAAATGATGAAGTGGCACAAGGAAGGGAAAAGGTACAATCAAAAAAAAATTGTACATACATCAGAAGGTGAAGCATGGAAGTCATTTGATATAAAGTACCCGGAGGAAGCAGCCGAGGCTGGGAATGTCAGAATTGCTATAACAGGTGATGGGTTCAATCCATATGGTATGTCGTCTAATCCATACAGCTGCTGGCCCATATTTGTTATTCTGCTCAATCTCCCTCCCGGCGCCATAATGCAACGCAAGACCATGTTCATGTCGCTTATAATTCCGGGGCCTGAATATCCAGGGAAGAATTTGAGTGTGTTTATGCAGCCGTTGGTGGATGATTTGCACCATTCTTGGTACTTCCCGAGGTTGACATACGACCGGCATCTGCAGAAAAATTTCTTGATGAAAGTTTAGCTACAGTATTGCATGCATGACTTTCCCAACTATGCCCTGTTATGCGGATGGTGTACAAGTGGAAAGATGCCTTGCCCAGTGTGCATGCAGGCCTTGATTTTCATTTGGCTGAAGAAGGGTGGCAAGTATGTTGCCTTTGACCAGCATCGACAATTCCTCCCTCCAGACCATCCTGATAGGGAAGACAAGAAGAACTTCACAAAAGGCAAAGTTGTCCATGAAGTAAACGAGATTCCAACGTTTTCTGGTGCGGATGTGCTTGCTCAGCTCAAAGCTCTTAAGCCTGCCGGTGAATGGAAAGGCAAAGGCAAAGGCAAAGGCAAAGACATCGGTAAAGGGAAAAAATGTTTTGAAGGATATGGTGAGACGCACAACTGAACTGACATTACCCCCTTCACGCAGCTTCCCTATTTTAAGGACCTCAAACTTCCATACAACATCGACGTGATGCACACCGAAAAGAATGTCGCAGAGTCCCTTTTTAAGGCGATCCTCAACATTCCTGATAAGACAAAGGATAATTTTAATGCTAGAGTCGATCAACAGAATATTTGTGATAGACCACGTCTTCACATGCAACCTCCCACAGGCAGTCGAAAATCTTGGTTCAAGCCAGATGCTGACTTCGTACTTAAAGATGGAGGCATTCAAGTGGCTGAAACACGTCGTGAAGTTCACTGATGGTTATGCATTGAATATAAGTAAGGGGGTCAATCTTTCAACGGGCAGAGTGACCGGGCTGAAGAGTCATGACTATCATGTATGGATTGAGCGGATTATGCCGGTGATGGTTCGGGGCTATGTTCCCGAGCGTGTCTGGCGTGTGCTTGCGGAGTTAATCCATTTCTTCCGAACGCTTTGTGCTAAAGAAGTATGTCCTGAGAAGATAAAAGAAATGCATAAGAAGGCGCCGGAGTTGATATGCAAGCTAGAGAAGATCTTCCCGCCAGGCTTCTTTACTCCGATGACACATCTCATTTTGCACCTTGCGAACGAGGTATTGTTGGGGGGCCCTGTGCAGTATCGTTGGCAGTACGGCCCTGAGAGACAGAACAAGCATCTGAGACAGAAATGTGGAAACAAAGCTAAGATTGAAGCTTCCATAGCTGAGGCAGTTATCCTAGAGGAGGTGGCAGACCACAGGACAGCCTACTATCCGGACCATGTTCCCACGTTGCACAATAAGGTGTCTCGATACAATACAGAAGAACCCAAGTATAAACCCAAGTTGCCTCTATTCACCGGGCAAGCTGGCAGGGCTGGATGCTCGACATCTTATGTCATGCCACGAGATGAGTGGGAGGATGTCATGTTCTATATCTTGCACAACATCAAAGAAGTTGAGGATGAGTGGATGAGGTAATACCTTTGCACCATTCTTTTAGTCAATTCGTTATGTTCACTTTGCCTAGTTCTTATACCGCTTTTCTTATTGTAGTCGATTCGTTGAGGAAGAATGGACAGGAATGCTGCCTCCTACTGAAGCGGAGGCACTTGCTCTTCTCTGAAAGGGTGTTGATGGAAGGAAAAATTTCGTCGCGTGGTTCATGGAGAAAGTAATATTTCACACTTCCCTATTACCCATTTCACACTTCCAATTAAACTCATGCACCCTATAATTTCAATTAAACTTGTAGGGAAATGATCCGAACGAATCAATGGATGAAGAATTGAGATGGGTTTCCATGGGTTTTGACCCTACCGTCATGACATGCCAAAAGTATGATGTGAATGGGTATCGCTTCCATACAAAGGAGCACCAGAACAGTCGGCCTGATCCCAAAACCATAAATACCGGAGCCTTCACCGAAGGAGATAATAATGTAGATTACTACGGAAGGGTAGGAAAAATATACGAGCTTACATTCAAATGTTGCCGTAAACACCTAAGTCTCACTGTGTTCAAATGCCGATGGTTCGACCCCAAAAAGGGTCTGACACATACGCCTTCTATTGGTTTAGTTGAAGTTAAACCATCAACCGTCTATGCCGGAGCTGATCTCTTTATCGCCGCTACCCAGGCCACACAAGTATATTATCTTCCTTACCCATGCTAGAAAGAGTACCTAAAGGGTTGGGAAGTTGTGTTCAAGGTGTCGCCACATGGTAAGCTACCGGACCCGAACGGTGATGATTACTACAACATAAACCCCATGACATACGAGGGAGTGTTTTTTCAAGAGGAACATGATGACGTGGTCCGAAACAAGGAGGGTGATGACTTGGGTTATGTTGACCTGGACCCAAATGACGACGGCGCCCGGATTGATGGTGAGGCAGTTGTGAATCAAAGAGACATAATTATGCTTGAAAAGTTAAATGAAGACGCTGACGCTGACGATGAGGAAGAGCCTCCAGCTCCGTCAGACAATGAAGAAGATATGCGGGATAGTGATGATGAGACCGGTCGACAAATAGATTACAATAGTGATGATTCATACGGGTTCTAGAAAATGTATGTTCTTTTAATAATGTTCTCTTCCGTTATTAATGTCTTTCCTGTATGCTTGTTTTTTTATATCCTTACTAATTGTTTATTCTCTTCTCAATGCAGGTTTGCTAATCATGGGCAAGTCCAGCGGTGCCAGTTTCCTCAGTAAACTCAAAGGAGGACTTACTCGGAGTGGACGAGCCCACAAGGTTCCCTCCTGACTACGCGAGGATGGCACCTCACAGGGAGGTGGAGGGGTCGGGGGAGGAGACCCTAGAGGAGGAGGGGGTGGGGGAGAGCCCCTAGAGGACGAGGAGGTGGGGGAGAGGCAACCGGGCCAAAAAACTCCGGGCCGTGTCCGAAATAGGAGGGTCTTCTTCGATGCCCTCCTATGCTGATGCAGCTTCTGAGTCTGAGGAGGAGGAGTATATTCCCGATGTCGAGGAGGAGGAGGGTGAGGAGGAGGAGGCCGAGGAGGAGGAGGCCGAGGAGGAGGAGGCCGAGGAGGAGGAGGCCGAGGAGGGCGAGGAGGGTGGAGGGGAGGTTGACCCCGAGTTGTGGGGTGACTTGCCACCGGGTGCTCCGCAAGGGTGGCTGCGTGGTAATGCCGGAGTACCTACACCACCTTCTACCGAGGTGCACAAGTGGCTCATTGAACCTGCGGGGACAGAGTAAGTGCATCTCAATCATACTTTCAACACATGACAACATTTTTTTATTGTACACATGGCAACCCTTTGATTCTTTTGCAGTAACTGGATCCTTCACGGAAAGGGCCGTAAACCGAACGGCCTTCTCACTGTCCTATTGAAGCAGGTTTGGCCTGGCCTATTCTCCCCGCGGCCAGACAGGGACCCACACCTGCGTGTTTTGGCCACAAGCTGGGCCCACTACGAGGCTTGCAGCAACGCGGAGTACGGGACGGCCGCTAAGGCCGTGATCACCAAATTTTGGGTAAGTTCCCTTTTGAATCACTTGTCTTTAGTTTCGTTCATAGTTTATCATTGAATCACTCAAATCATGCCTTGTTTGCTTCTGGTTTATGCATGATTGCAGCAACTCTATAGAGTTCTTGACGAGCACAAGGCCAGAGCCGACGTGGTCTTACTTGCGTCTGCAAAGAAGAAAGCTCGTCAGTTGCAGTACGAGGTGCGTTGGGTTGCCGTCTCACAGTACTACCACATCTACCTGCAACAAAAGATGACCAAAACTCAAGCACGGAGGCAAAAAATTACCATGAGCAGGGAGCAGTTCATGATGGTAACTATTACTGACTGTTCATTGTTTCAAGGAGTCAACTATATGTTTCGTGCTCACATGTCATGCTTCCAAAATTTGCATATGTTGTTCCTCGTTGGTGCTATGGAAGGCATGACGGATGGGCGTGTTTGGTGGATAGGTGGGTCGGTGACGATCCAGAGTTTGTTGCCAAGAGCATCAAGGCCCGGGCTAACCGTGGAAAAGATGGTACACACGGCCAAGGAAACAGGAACCATTGGGGCTTCAAGGCCATGAAGGTATATCTATATGAAAGATGTATTTTGGTTCTTCTTTACCGTCATGTTCTTATGTATGACTAACTTCTGTTTGACGTTGCAGGAGGACAAGTTGCAGAGGCCGCTCTCAGACATGGAGTCGTGGAAGCTGGCCCGCGAGCGGAGTGATCGCAAGGAGGACGAGAGCCAGTACTACGGCAACACCGAGAAACACCTGGAGTCTTACACTCAGAACTATCAGAAGTTGCATCCGGATGTTCCCGTTCCTGAGGTCGCCCAGTCTCATATCGACGACACGGCGGTGGTGGCCATCCAGGGTAAGTCCCATGGCCGGTATCCGTGTTTCGATGGCTTGATCACTCCGTCGATCTCGTACACACGGCTTCGAGCTACCAACCCGAGCCCGTTAGAGAGTACGGGGCGTTCGTAGCCTCCCTTAGTCCGCCAACGTGCTGTAAGTACTTCCCCTTATCTTCTTTGTCTCTATCTTTCTTAGTTTATTTTCATCACTGCCCACCTAGAAACAACCTCAATTTTGTAGGCATATCAGGCCTTTCTCGAGCATAGGCATATTGAGGTGAGGGAGTACTTGCAACGAGTGAAGGCAAACGATGATTACAACCGTCAAATGATGGCGGTTAGTTTTGTCCTCTTAAACCAAGCTCAAATTTGCACTTTCATTCCTTCTAACTTTGTTGATCACGGCTTGTTTCTAAGTGGACTTGTTTAACTAACATCTAGGCTTTGTTGGCGTCTTGGACTAACCGCACGGAGCCACCACAAGTTGGACCCCCACCACCACCTGCGGGAGACGCCCCACACATTCCCACGTTCGAGGAATGGCTGGCACTAGGCGGTGATACTCCGGTTAGTAAATTTGCCTAACTAATGACAAACTAGTTCTCGTTCATTCAACACTATCATGTCATATTTACCGTTAGAATCTTCTTTCAAACATGTAGGGGACCGGTGGCTCGACTCCTGCTCCGTCGACCCCAGTCACTCCGATCTGGCAGAGTGATGGTGGTCGCGGTGGCGGTTTTGGCGGAGGAGGACTTGGCGGTGGCGGTTTTGGCGGAGGTGGACTTGGTGGTGGTTTTGGCGGAGGTGGACTCGGTGGTGGTGGTGGTTTTGGAGGAGGTGGACTCGGTGGTGCTTGATGTCGATGATGATTCCGTGTATGCGGCCGTTGTGCCATGTCTTTCATGTTTCAACTTTTATGATGTTTCATGTCTTGCACTACTCTTATGTTCGTGGACTTTCGCCGGTGATGATCTTTAGATGATGAACTTGACTATGTTTAAATGATGTTGATGAACTGTCATATTTCATATTATTCTATTTTGAAATGTTGTCAAATGAACTGGAAAAGAGAAAACAGGGAATATAAAAAAAACTATGCCTACGGCAAAGCCATCGGCATAGATACGCTCAGGAGCCACCAGGAGGCGACACGTGGCAGGGCTATGCCTATGGCAAAGCCGTCGGCATAGATTTATATCTATGCCGACGGCTTTGCCGTAGGCATAGCCATGCCGCCAGGTTACACCAGGAGGCGACACCTGGCAGGGC
>NC_041383.1:119044378-119052070 GCF_002162155.2 Triticum dicoccoides
AGACGACGCTAGCTCGAAGCATGGTGCGCAGGGGATGTAGTTCTGGCGGCACTATCGGAGAGGACATAGGAACAGTGTCCCGGTGGATTGCGAGAACGGAGGTGAGATCTGACGGGGAAAGGCAGAGGAATAGGGGATACGGAGAGAGATGGACGGGGGCGAGGGATTAGGGGCAAGTTATGGTAATGTGGCTCCAAGAAAATTGGGTGGTCAGCAGCGGGGTGAGGCTCAGCCGTGGGATTAAACAAGCATCAACGGAGCATTAGTGGTCTGAGGATTGATTTGTATCAGACGTATGATATTAAGTGTTTCCCTAAATTTTATTCACTTCGTGGCGGCGGCATCTTATTCGTGCTTATTCTGGCTGTTCCGGCCTGTGGATCAAGCCACCTACATCCGCATCAATCCATTTCCAGGTTCTTCTGTTCCTATATTAATGATTTTTATGCAGCTTGTTTGGTGACATGTCTCCAAGAAAGTATTTGTCTTGGTAGTGATTAAAGGAAGGAAGAAAAATGGATAGATGAACTGGTAGAATCCCAGAAAGGATCAATCGCTTCGTTTTCCTTTTTTTGGTAGGTAATGGCTAAGTTTTCCAAAAATAGTAATTCTTTGCACTTGACTGTAGTAAATGTCGAAGAGCAAAAAGTGACAATTTTATGTTGTTGCTGGTGATACCAACGAGGGTGATAATAGTTGTAGTAAACAAAAAACCTAGCTCACTCACCAAACTCAGAAATACCGTGTGTCGATGAATAACAATCATTCATTGTTTGTTTTGTTTTGCAGAAAAAAAAGATATCTTCATTGTAACAATTACAAAATCGAGCTGTTCTGGAGTTATATTGTTCCATCAATCTACACTATGTACTGGATTGCTTATAATTTTTAAAATAAATAAAATTTGAGATTTTTTGTGTCAAGAAGGGCCCCATGTTCTTCTCTTGCCCCTGGGCCCCATTTATTTGTGGACCGGCCCGCGCTCTTATCAGCAACAACTCTCAGAACCTTGTCGAGCTTTATCCTCAGCTCCCATCCCATCTCCTCAGAAAGCATGAGCCAGGGGGGAGGGGAGGGGGGATGTTATATATGCAAGCCCAAATGGGCATCACATTCACAACCACATTAGCATTTTTACCTTGGCCATCAAACGGGACGATCAGGAACGCACCCTTTTGGTGGGTCCATAGCCCGTTCTCCAGGACGAAGCGCCTGTCTCCTTCGCGCTCAAACTCCAGCATGAACATGTTGTTGCAGAGCAGGGTGTAGGCGATGCGTCCACGAAGGCCCCATTTGCTTTTTAGCTCTCCAAACAACCCCTCTGTACTGAAGGGCAACACAGAAAATAAGTAGCAACAACTAGCCAGCGGGTAGGCATAGCAGCTCGTGCCCTGGTGAGGTCCAGCTCCACGACGTCGAAATTCTGAACCTCCATCACCGACGTAGCAGGGGCATGCTGGGTCTCCATTAGGGAGGCCTCCCTCTGTCCATGCGAGGAGGATCCCTTTCTAGCCTCATGCCCGCACGTTCATTGCCATTTGAGGCAACCACCTCCAGCTTGCTCTCTGTCGCAGCCTTCTTCACCTTTCTGTCAACAGTGCTCTCCATGGTGCAGATGTGGTGGTGGTGGGGGGGTGCTTGTATGTCTGTGATGCGCAGGTTGATATCATCATCTTACCAGTTTTTATACCCCAACCATATTGGTTTTCCAAAGGCATTAGATCGTCTCTGAATGATACATTCCACACTATGTCATCGGGTGGATCCTCTGTCTGGGTGAGATTGATATGGGTCTGATATTGTGACAAAACAATGCTTGGTAGACCATTCATAGCATCCGAAATGGGGTTATTTTCCTTAATCGATCCCCACTCTGTTGGGGCTTTATTTGATATGTGTAACCACTTGGTACCAAATCTCTGCGATTCTGATGATATCCTAAGGCTGAACCTTTAACACCAAAGTGCTTCCTTTCATACTCTCGTACCATATCGACAATTGATATTGTGCATGCAATTTCCAGATCACATTCCTGACTTTGAGTAGGGTGAGCAGGAGAGGGCGCACAGGTGTTTATGCACTTTCTGGTGCTGGATCTATTGCTGGTCTAGTGCTCCAGTCCCATTCATATCTCGGGATCATCTCTCCTGACCCGTTGTCCTGTAGAGATTTCCGGATCCGGTCCATTCCTTCTTTGACTCAGCCTAGAGTTGCATTTGGTTGAGATCCACTTGAGCCCCCATCCTTGCTATCCTCTGGGCAATCAGCGAAAGGATCGTCGCTGCCATCTTCTTCCGGAACTTGTGGAGACCCAGCGGGTCCTCCTCGACGAGTGCGCGGTGGGGCGGGGGGACATGCGCTCTCTGAAGGAAATATGCCCCAGAGGCAATAATAAAGTAATTATTTATTTCCTTATATCATGATAATTGTTTATTATTCATGCTAGAATTGTATTAACCGGAAACATAATACATGTGTGGATACATAGACAAACTGAGTTTCACTAGTATGCCTCTACTTGACTAGCTCGTTGAATCAAAGATGGTTAAGTTTCCTAACCATAGACATGAGTTGTCATTTGATTAATGGGATCGCATCATTAGATAATGATGTGATTGACATGACCCATTCCATTAGCCTAGCACTTGATCATTTAGTATGTTGCTATTGCTTTCTTCATGACTTATACATGTTCCTATGACTATGAGACTATGCAACTCCCAAATACCGAAGGAACACTTTGTTTGCTACCAAACATCACAACGTAACTGGGTGATTATAAAGGTGCTATACAGGTGTCTCCGAAGGTGTTTGTTGGGTTGGCATAGATCGAGATTAGGATTTGTCACTTCGATTGTCGGAGAGGTATCTCTGGGCCCTCTCGGTAATGCACATCACTATAAGCCTTGCAAGCATTGTAACTAATGAGTTAGTTGCGGGATGATGCATTACGGAACGAGTAAAGAAACTTGCTGGTAATGAGATTGAACTAGGTATTGAGATACCGACGATCGAATCTCGGGCAAGTAGCATACCGATGACAAAGGGAACAACGTATGTTATTATACGGTTTGACCGATAAATATCTTTGTAGAATATGTAGGAGCCAATATGAGCATCCAGGTTCCGCTATTAGTTATTGACCGGAGATGTGTCTCGGTCATGTCTACATAGTTCTTGAACCCGTAGGGTCCGCGCGCTTAAAGTTCGGTGACGATCGGTATTATGAGTTTTTTGTGTTTTATTGTACCGAAGGTAGTTCGGAGTCCCGGATATGATCACGGACATGACGAGGAGTCTCGAAATGGTCGAGACGTAAAGATCGATATATTGGACGACTATGTTTGGACATGGGAAGAGTTCCGGGAGGTTTCGGGCATATACCGGAGTACCGAGGGGTTACCGGAACCCCCCGAGGAGCTAATTGGGCCTCATGGGCCCTAGTGGGAGAAGAGGAGGGGCGGCCAGGGCAGCCGCGCGCCCCTCCCCCTCTAGTCCGAATTGGACAAGGAGGGGGGCGGCGCCCCCCTTTTTCCTTCTTTTCCTCTCTCCCTTCCTTCCCTTCTCCTACTCCTACTTCGAAGGGGGGAGTCCTACTCCCGGTGGGAGTAGGACTCCTCATGGGGCGCGCCTAGGGAGGCCGGCCTCCTCCCCCTCCTCCACTCCTTTATATACGGAGGAGGGGGGCACCCCATAGACACAACAATTGATCTCTTGATCTCTTAGCCGTGTGCGGTGCCCCCCCTCCACCATAATCCACCTCAATAATATCGTAGCGGTGCTTAGGCGAAGCGCTGCATCGGTAGCATCATCATCACCGCCATCATGCTGTCGTGCTGACGAAACTCTCCGGCGAAGCTCTGCTGGATCGGAGCTCGCGGGACGTCATCGAGTTGAACGTGTGCTGAACTCGGAGGTGGCGTGCATTCGGTACTTGGATCGGTCGGATCATGAAGACGTACGACGACATCAACCGCGTTCGTCTAACGCTTCCGCTTTCAGTCTACGAGGGTACGTGGACAATACTCTCCCCTCTCGTTCCTATGCATCACCATGATCTTGCGTGTGCATAGGAATTTTTTTGAAATTACTCCCCAACAGTGGCATCTGAGCCAGGTTTATGCGTAGATGTTATATGCACTAGTAGAACACAAGTGAGTTATGGGTGATACAAGTCATACTGCTTACTAGCATGTCACACTTTGGTTCGGCGGTATTGTTGGATGAAGCGGCCCGGACCGACATTACGCGTACGCTTACGCGAGACTGGTTTTACCACCGCGCTTTGCACACAGGTGACTAGCGGGTGTCAGTTTCTCCAACTTTAGTTGAATCGAGTGTGGCTACGCCCGGTCCTTGAGAAGGTTAAAACATCACTAACTTGACAAACTATCATTGTGGTTTTGGTGCGTAGGTAAGAACGGTTCTTGCTCAGCCCGTAGCAGCCACGTAAAACTTGCAACAGCAAAGTAGAGGATGTCTAACTTGTTTTTGCAGGGCATGTTGTGATGTGATATGGTTAAGACATGATGCTAAATTTTATTGTATGAGACGATCATGTTTTGTAACAGAGTTATCGGCAACTGGCAGGAGCCATATGGCTGTCGCTTTATTGTATCAAATGCAATCGCCCTGTAATTCCTTTACTTTATCACTAAGTGGTAGCGATAGTTGTAGAAGCAATAGTTGGCAAGATGACAACGATGCTACGATGGAGATCAAGGTGTCGCGCCGGTGACGATGGTGATCATGATGGTGCTTTGGAGATGGAGATCACAGGCACAAGATGATGATGGCCATATCATATCACTTATATTGATTGCATGTGATGTTTATCCTTTATGCATCTTATTTTGCTTAGATCGACAGTAGCATTATAAGATGATCTCTCACTAAATTTCAAGGTACAAGTGTTCTCCCTAAGTATGCACCGTTGCAAAAGTTCGTCATGCTGAGACACCACGTGATGATCGGGTGTGATAAGCTCTACGTTCACATACAATGGGTGCAAGCCAGTTTTGCACATGCAGAATACTCGGGTTAATAAACTGGACGAGCCTAGCATATGCAGATATGGCCTCGGAACATTGAGACCGAAAGGTCGAGCGTGAATCATATAGTAGATATGATCAACATAGTGATGTTCACCATTGAAAACTACTCCATCTCACGTGATGATCGGACATGGTTTAGTAGATATGGATCACGTGATCACTTAGATGATTAGAGGGATGTGTATCTAAGTGGGAGTTCTTTAATAATTTGATTAACTGAACTTTAATTTATCATGAACTTTGTACCTGATAGTATTTTGCATGTTGATAACCCGCAAGTATACGGGATAGTTGTAGCCTCTTTCGGTAAGTAAGAGTGTCGAACCCAACGAGGAGCTAAAGGTAGAACAAATACTCTCTCAAGTCCTATCGGATACTGATACGACTCTACGCACACTTGACGTTCGCTTTACCTAGAACAAGTATGAAACTAGAAGTACTTTGCAAGTATGATAGGAAAGATTTGCAAGATAATAAGGAACGCGTAAATAAAAAGTAGGGGCTGTTTAGATAAAGATGCAATAAAGTAAATGTAGCAAATGTGGAAAAGTGGTGGTAGGAGTTGTGAAAGCGTCCCTAAGCAATTGACTACGTTACTAGACCGGTAATCACTATTGCAATTCTATTTGAGGGAGAGGCATAAGCTAACATACTTTCTCTACTTGGGTCATATGCACTTATGATTGGAACTCTAGCAAGCATACGCAAATACTAAACATTCATTAAGGTAAAAGCCAACCATAGCATTAAAGTATCAAGTCCCCTTTATCCCATACGCAAACAACCTACTTACTCGGGTCTGAGCTTCTGTCACTCACGCCACCCACCATAAGCAAATCATAAACATATTGCAAACCCTACATCGGGAATCCCTCACGCTTGCGCGACACGGAGGGCACAATAGGACAGCACCAATAATAAAACATGCAACTCAAACCAATCATAGCAATTCATCAATCACCGATCGGACAACGAAAATCTACTCAGACATCATAGGATGGCAACACATCATTGGAAAATAATATGAAGCATAAAGCACCATGTTCAAGTAGAGGGTACAACGGGTTGCGGGAGAGTGGACTGCTGGATATAGAAGGGGGAAGGTGATGGATATGTTGGTGAAGATGACGGAGGTGTTGGTGAAGATCACAGTGATGATGATGGCCCCCAGCGGCGTTCCGGCGCCATCGGAAGCAAGGGGGAGAGAGCCCCCCTTCTTCTTTTTCTTCCTCCTTGACCTCCTCACTAGATGGGAGAAGGGTTTCCCCTCTGGTCCTTGGCTCCCATGGTGTGGGAGGGGTGAGAGCCCCTCTGAGATTGGATCTATCTCTCTGTTTCTGCGTGCTGTAATTCTGCCCTGGCACCGTTTCTTTTATACGTGGAGATCCGTAACTCCGATTGGGGTGAATCTTTCGCCCAGATCATTCTCATAAAATTAGCTTTCTTGCGGCAAAAGAAGAGCGTCAACCGCCTTATGTGGGGCCCAGGAGAGTCCAGGGCATGCTTGCCTCCCTGGGGCGCGCCCCTATCTCCTGGCCCCCTCGGGCACCGTCTCGCGTTGATTTTACTTCCCAAAAATCATAAATATTCCAAAATAATTCTCTGTCCGTTTTTATCCCGTTTGGACTCTGTTTGATATGGGGTTTCTGCGAAACATAAAACAAGCAACAGACAGGAACTGGAACTGGGCACTGGATCAATATGTTAGTCCCAAAAATAGTATAAAAGGTTGCCAAAAGTATACGAAAGTTGAAGAATATTGGCATGGAATAATCAAAAATTATAGATACGACGGAGACGTATCAGCATCCCCAAGCTTAATTCCTGCTCGTCCTCGAGTAGTTAAATGATAAAAAAGAATTTTTTTGATGTGGAATGCTACCTAGCATAATCTCGATCATATGTCTAATCATGGCATGAATATTAAGATACGAGTGATTCAAAGAAATAGTCTATCATTTGACATAAAAACAATAATACTTAGGGCATCCCAACAAACAATCATGTCTTTCAAAATATCAATGCTTCAGAAAGTTATCCCTACAAAATCATATATTCTTGTATGCTCCATTTTCTTAACACAAGGTACCCCTCATGCCTATCCCGGTGTCAGCCAAGCAATTGTTTCATACTTTAGTATTCTCAAACTTTTTCAACTTTCACGCAATACATGAGCATGAGGAATGGATATAGCACTATGGGTGGAATAGAATATGATGATGGAGGTTATGTGGAGAAGACAAAAGGGGAGAAAGTCTCACATCGACGCGACTAATCAACAGGCTATGGAGATGCCCATCAATTGATGTCAATGCGAGGAGTAGGGATTGCCATGCAATGGATGCACTAGAGCTATAAGTGTATGAAAGCTCAAACTGAAACTAAGTGGGTGTGCATCCAACTTGCTTGCTCATGAAGACCTAGGGCATTTGAGGAAGCCCATCGTTGGAATATACAAGCCAAGTTCTATAATGAAAAATTCCCACTAGTATATGAAAGTGACAACATAAGAGACTCTCTATATGAAGAACATGGTGCTACCTTGAAGCACAAGTGTGGAAAAAGGATAGTAACACTGCCCCTTTTCTTTTTCTTTTTTTCTTTTTTCTTTTTCGGTGGGCTTCTTTGCCCCCCCCCC
>NC_041383.1:119052530-119056531 GCF_002162155.2 Triticum dicoccoides
AATGCTCTATAATAATGGTCACCACACTTTTATTTACTTACAACTCAATATTACAACTCGATACTAGAACAAAGATATGACTCTATATGAATGCTTCCGGCGGTGTACCGGGATGTGCAATGATCTAGCATGGCGATGACATCAAAACATCATGCTAGCTATCTTACAATCATGCAAAGCAATATGACAATGAATGCTCAAGTCATGAATATGATGATGATGGAAGTTGCATGGCAATATATCTTGGAATGGCTATGGAAATGCCATGATAGGTAGGTATGGTGGCTGTTTTCAGGAAGATATAAGGAGGCCTATGTGTGATAGAGTGTATCGTATCATGGGGTTTGGATGCACCGGCGAAGTTTACACCAACTCTCGAGGTGAGAAAGGGCAATGCACGGTACCGAAGAGGCTAGCAATGATGGAAAGGTAAAAGTGCGTATAATCCATGGACTCAACATTAGTCATAAAGAACTCACATACTTATTGCAAAAAATTATTAGCCCTTGAAACAAAGTACTACACACATGCTCCTAGGGGGGAGGTTGGTAGGAGTTAACCATCGCGCGCCCCCGACCTTCACGCAAAGATAAACAATCAAAATACAATGCACGCCAATTTGGTTACATAGTTAATAGATCATACGTGCATGCTTCGGGAATCACAAACCTTAACACAAACATCCTTACTAAACATAACTATCTACTAGTACCTCCCACATATTATCACCTCTATATCGCAAAACTATTGCAAGGAATCAAGCATACCATATTCAGCGATCTACAAGTTTATGTAGGATTTTATGACTAATCATGTGATTGACCAATTCATGTCATCTCTCTAAATTGATATAAGTGAAGCAAGAGAGTTTAATTCTTTCTACAAAAGATATGCCCATTCTCTAACAAATATAACTGAAGCAAAAGAGCATTCTACAAATGGCGGTTTTCTATGTGAAGAGAAATAGGCAATCCAGACTTCAAATGATATAAGTGAAGCACATGAAGCATTCTATAAAGCCATACTCAATAGATATAAGTGAAGTGCAATGAGTATTCTATAAATCAACCAAGGAATATCTCATACCAGCCTGGTGCATAAAAGAAAAGTGAAAACTAAATGCAAAGGCGCTCCAAGACTTGCACATAATGCACGAACGAAACGAATACGAAAACATACCGATACTTATTGAAGAAAGAGGGGATGCCTTCCGGGGCATCCCCAAGCTTAGACGCTTGAGTCTCCTTGAATATTTGCTTGGGGTGCCTTGGGTATCCCCAAGATTGAGCACTTGCCTCTCTTTATTTTCCTCATATCGAGACCTCCTCGTTTAGACACTTCATCCACACATAACTTCAACAGAAAACTCGGTAAGATCCGTGAGTATAATAAAGCAAATCACCACTATAAGTACTGTTGGAAACCAATTCAAATTTTGTTTTTGCATTGTGTCTACTGTAATATAACTTTTCCATGGCTTAATCCACTAATATAAATTTATAGATTCATCAAAACAAGCAAACTATGCATCAAAAACAGAATCTGTCAAAAACAGAACAGTCTGTAGCAATCTGAATATTCACCATACTTATGGTACCCTAAAAATTCTACCAAAATTAGGAAAAATAACCAAGTTGTATAGAAAGACAGTTCAAAAATAATCAGAACCAATGGACATCCCAGTTAAAAATATAAAATCGCGCACTACAGCCGAACTTTCTGTCCTGCACCGTACAAACCAACAAGCATTGTAAACATCCTAAAGGCAAAATCTTGGCACATTATTTTTATAATACAATGGAATTGTACAAGGGGATAATTATTTTTGATGAAGAGTTTCTGTAATCAAGATTCACAAAGTTTCCGTGAGCATGAACAAAGTTCAAGGAGCTCTCCCACTTCAAGAATGCTTGTCTCTCTCACTTTCACTTTCCTTTTTTGAAAAGTTTTAGGTTCCCCTCTTTATTTTTTTTGTTTTAAACTATATGAAAGCACTCAAGAGAAATAATTGACTCTCTAAAACTTCCGGGTTGTCTCCCTGGCAGCGCTTTCTTTAAAGCCATTAAGCTAGACATTTAGTGCTCATGTAATGAATCCACCCGGATCCCAAGGTATATCAAAGCCAATTTTAATTAACAATGATTTATAATTTAGTAGTGAGAATAAAGTAACATATATCATGTAACAACAAAGTCTAACTCTCTTCCTATGCATCGGCATGTCATAAAAGAACAATTCATGCACACATAGTAAAGGCCAATGCATAGTATAAGCAGTTTCTTGCAATTCTATCGTGTTGGAAACATAAAGAGGCGAAGATGTAGTTCCTCTATCATAATAATTGCAAGTAGGAGCAGCAAGGACATGCATATTATATCTATTAAAATCATCATGTAAAGTAGTAAAACGCAACCCATTAATATAATCCTTAATAAGCACAAACTTCTCCGATATAGTGTAGTTTGGAGAATTCAAAAAGATAATAGGACTATCATGTGTGGGTGCAATAGCAACAATTTCATGTTTAACATAAGGAACTATAGCAAGTTCATCTCCATAAGCATAATTCATATTGGCATCTTGGCCACAAGCATAGCAAGCATCATCAAAAAGGGATATTTCAAACAAATTCAAGGGATCATAGCAATCATCATAGCAATCATCCTTCAGTAAGCACGAAGGGGAATTAAACAATGTATGAGTTGAAGAGTTACTCTCATTAGAAGGTGGGCACGAGTGATCAATCCGCTCTTCCTCCTTTTGTTCTTCGCTCTCCTCGTCATCTTTTTCATCCAATGAGCTCACAGTTTCATTAATTTCTTCTTCCATAGCTTCCTGCAAAATATTAGTCTCTTCTTGGACACCAGAGACTTTCTCAATAAATGCATTAATATAGTAATTGTATTCATAATTTTCATAGCAATATCTAAGTATAGCAAGATTTTCTGGTCTATAAACTGAATCATCAAAATCATCAAACAATTTAAACATAGATTCAACCTCATAAGCACCCATAAAAGCAACAAATTCTTCTATTTGTTCCACATCATAGTAATCAAAGATACCATTAGCATAAGAAGCTAAGGTTTCATTATCATTGAATTTGCATGAAAAGGGAAGGCGTGGAGCCTTCATCCTAGAGCAACAAGTATAATCATGTATCACTCATAGTTGACGAGCATACCAACGCAACATAGAAATTTGATCCCATAATAGTTTCCCTTTTTGTGTCAAGCGATAATCTCTAAAGTATTCATGTTGATCCAACGTGTCTCCCATAACATAACGAATGGGGTTTTCTCAGGATTATTAAAATAGTACATAATTTCTTTCACATAACGAGCATCGAGGGTTTTTGGAGGTTCCCCATCACTACTAGGGAAAAGCCTATACACAGAAACTTACCAGCAGCGCTGCTCAAAATACAACGCTACTGCTACTTAGCAGCAGTGCGTGATAGCAAAACGCGCTGCTGAAAGGAAAATAGTAGTAGCGCGTCCTCCACAAAACGCGCTACTGCTCTAATTGCCATGACCTCGCCCCCTGCTAGTTTTAGCAGCAGCACCCTATAATGAACCGCGCTACTGCTATTCAGATTAGCTGTAGCGCGTTTCGGCAAACGCGCTACAACTATCCCTAGCTTATCCCCACGCGCACGACCGACCCTCTCTCTCACTCTCGCCCGCGTGCCGATAACCGTCGTCGTGCGTCGCCGCCGAGGTACTCCCCTCCTTCCGTCCCTCCTCCCTCCTCCTCGCACATCCTCCCTCCGCCTACGGCCGCCCCTCCTTCCTCCGCCGCCGCCCTCCTCCCTCCGCCTGCGGCCGCCCCTCCTCCCTCCGCCGCCGGCAGTCCTCCTCCCACCGCCCTCGACCTCACCGCCGCCACCCGAGCCCACCCAGCACCGCCGCCTCCCGATCCCGATCCCGCCCTCACCGCCCCTAGCTACTCTCCGTCGTCCCCCACCCCCTGCCACTAGTTAGTACTAGAATTAGTACTAG
>NC_041383.1:119060186-119063437 GCF_002162155.2 Triticum dicoccoides
AGCTCACGGGGAGTCGGACGAGACGCTGAGTGGGCTCGGGGACGCCTCTGCAACGGCGAATTGACGACGGCGATCTCCGGGCACCGGAGATGAAGACGACGACGCTCCGGTCGACTGCGGCCTCCTCTGGTCGCGTGCGTCGCGTGTGTAGCTCCACGGGGTCAGGGCGGAGCTCAGGGATGCATAGAGGGAGCGAGGGGGTGGCTGGTGGCCGTGGCGAACGGCGTCGGTGGCGACGGGCTCCGCTCGGGCAGAGAGGGAGAGGGAGCAGAGGGGGATAGGGACGGAGGGAGAGACGCGGGAGAGTGAGGGAGGGTCGAGGGAGCCGCGTGGCGTCTCCAGGGAGTAGCGGAGGCAAGCAGGGAGGCAGGAGGTGGCCTGGGCGTGTGCCCGCGCGCTCCGGCCACGCGCCTGCGCCTACTAGCGCGAGGAGGAAGGCGACAAAGGGGGGGGGAGAAGTGCTGGGCTGGGCCGCTGCTGGCTGCACAGTGTTGGGCCAGGTAAGTGGCGCCAGGTAAGTCCTTCTGCTCTCTTTCTTTTACTTTTTTTCTATTTTCTGTAGTTTGTTTTGATTTAGTTTAGCAACTAAATCATTTAAATAAATTCTGTAGATTTTTATGTGGCTTGCTAAAATATATACAAAGCCACTCACAAACTTCCAGAATTATTGGAGTCATATTTAATATATATTAAATATAAATCCAAAGCAAATAGTTATTGGATTAATTCAAATGGCCAAAATAATTATCTCTGTGACTCCAAAAATATTGGTTTAATTTTTACCTCTTACCAATATTTCCATGGAATAACAGGAACATTTTCTTGGACACATTTGAGAAGATTTAATTGTTGGTTATTTTTAGAGGTTTCCTGAGGCTTTTGAAAATTCCTCAATTCAAATTTCATTTGAATTTAAACATGATGCACACACCAGACAACACCAGAAGCTAGGGATGTGACAACTCACCCCAACTAAACAAGAATCTCGTCTCGAGATTCAAGCGTAGGGTAAGGTGAAGGGGAAACGCAAACTAGTATAATCTTCACGATCCAGGGTGCACTTCAGTTGAACGTTGATTCATTCATCATTATTGTCTTGAAGTCTTGCTCTGAGAAATCCTGTCAACATGACATGGAGGGAAGAAGGAGACTCTAGAAGGGTCGATCTTCTCAAAGATCGAACAACTCAGGATTAACTCCCGGAATGTGACATAGCAACATCTCTCAAGCTGAGAGACGAAGCATACCTCTAGAGGGACGGAGTGGAGCAGGTGACGAGGTTCACTAGGTAGACAGCAATTCCAGACTTAAGAATGTGGTGATTGGTTGTCAACATAGCGAGGAGTTGAATTGCCATGACACCACGACGAAACATCCTGGAGAAGGGTGATTCGTAGATTATTATCTTAAGTGGCAAAAAGAATTACCTTTGATATAGAGATCACTGAGACTCTCTATATCAGCCGAAGGCAAATCACAGCAATCGATTGGCGGGGTCGGTAGAATGGCATACTCGGACTTGGATGATGTGGATTACCTTGTTGAAGACAACGTAATGGATGAATTTGCTTATCACCGGAGATGGAAGAGACCCGTGGTAGAATGGCACATTGGCGGTGCAAGCTGGGAACAAAATGCAAATGCTGGGAATGATTCTGGTAACTGGGAAAGAACCCAACAATAGGGAGTGAATTCACTGTTTGAAAAGATCATAGCATTGCCGAGGAAACTGAGAGCAAACCCAGTTAGTGCTGATGATAACACCTAGCGCTTGTGCGTGCTCTCAAGAACTTGAGCATTTCCATATTCATCAAGGTTTTACCAACATCCGTGTCAAGGATCCTGGCAACACAACATACCACCATGATGAACATCGATGGACGATGCAGATGCAAAGGAAGATAACACCTTCTCAGATTTCACCTTAGCGAGGCCAAGGAAATAAAAATCTGGATGATCAACCGAGAGACCTTTAGCACTCCGCTTCTAATGTTCTCCTTGATGTGCTAGTGTAACCCATTCATAGATATGGTTTGATATCTAGAACATCAAGTAAAAAGGTCGGACTTCGGGATCTCAAAATCCATAGGGGCAACTAGGGAGTAAATCCTACGAAATCCCTATGGGGAGGTGGCCAACTTCCTCAATCAAGATATTATAATAATAGGTCTTCCGGTTGGGTGTGTTGGCCACGACATCCACTTTACCGGTTATCGAGGGACCAATATTATAGTTCTTGGAAAATGTTCCAACCATCATATCTGCCTGAGATTCAGATCTGGTTGGTGTTAGGATATTCCAGACTCATCGAGTCTAGGAAGAAAAATGAAAGTTTGCAACACAATTCGACGAGATGACGTTGCGAGATTCTCGGGGAATGAACTACGATAGCAAGCTCCAGAACATGAGCTGGTTTTGCTACGCACGTGTGAACATGTTGTCTCAGACAAACATGATCACATGGTAGTCTTACAATAAAACACTACCGAGTTCTGGTTGGGAACCATCACCGTGGATAACAAAGTCCTTGCATAAGTCATATGATTAGCTCTTATGAAGGAACTTCTTCTCCTTGAACAAATCAATCAGTGGCTTGGTGTGCTCGGGACACATATGGAATGAAGGTTGCAAGTCTCCAGACCACAGAATACTTCGCACGTGTGCATGACTGATTTGGGATGATTCCAAGGAAACAAAACAATCTTCCTCAAATTCATGGCGGCAACTTGCATCATATGCACATAAATTAGGGAAAGTCACTACTTTCATCCAAACATATACTTCATGAACGAAACACGAAGAAATGCTTACACAAATTTCCAACACTAGGTTGATGTTCAACATGATTCATGGGGGGAGACAAAATGCTACTGATGGGCTCAACAGCAACTCATCGGAATTTCCATATCACTGGACTTCCACCATCATGTGAACACGGTGATAGCATTGGTCAGACCAAAGATGTAATGGTGTATGCTCGAGGGATCAACCACGAGTAGGACAACATTACGAGCATCGTTGGTACTGATTTGATTTGACGATAGCCCACACTCAAATCAAGGGATTGATAAGACAATAGGTCCAGCAACTGATCACAGGGACCAATCGATGAAGATATCATCTTTCTTCAACACACACTACACAAGATTATCCCTTTGGAACGAACTAAGTCAGGCAAGCTTTTATCCTCCAACTCTCCAAGTTGTTGTCTAGCTTAACCAACTAGCTCAGGGATATCTAACACCGATTCT
>NC_041383.1:119069027-119104860 GCF_002162155.2 Triticum dicoccoides
AGAGGGAGCAGAGGGGGATAGGGACGGAGGGAGAGACGCGGGAGAGTGAGGGAGGGTCGAGGGAGCCGCGTGGCGTCTCCAGGGAGTAGCGGAGGCAAAAAGGGAGGCAGGAGGTGGCCTGGGCGTGTGCCCGCGCGCTCCGGCCACGCGCCTGCGCCTACTGGCGCGAGGAGGAAGGCGACAAAGGGGGGGGGGAGAAGTGGTGGGCTGGGCCGCTTCTGGCTGCACAGTGTTGGGCCAGGTAAGTGGCGCCAGGTAAGTCCTTCTGCTCTCTTTCTTTTACTTTTTTTCTATTTTCTGTAGTTTGTTTTGATTTAGTTTAGCAACTAAATCATTTAAATAAATTCTGTAGATTTTTATGTGGCTTGCTAAAATATATACAAAGCCACTCACAAACTTCCAGAATTATTGGAGTCATATTTAATATATATTAAATATAAATCCAAAGCAAATAGTTATTGGATTAATTCAAATGGCCAAAATAATTATCTCTGTGACTCCAAAAATATTGGTTTAATTTTTACCTCTTACCAATATTTCCATGGAATAACAGGAACATTTTCTTGGACACATTTGAGAAGATTTAATTGTTGGTTATTTTTAGAGGTTTCCTAAGGCTTTTGAAAATTCCTCAATTCAAATTTCATTTGAATTTAAACATGATGCACACACCAGACAGCACCAGAAGCTAGGGATGTGACAGTACTAGATATTGCTTAGTTAGTACTAGATTTTTAGTACTGGTAGGTGTTAATTTAGGATTCACATTAGTACTAGACTTTTAGTAGTAGATGTTAATTACTAGTAGTGATGGTACTAGTTAACTAGGGCAGTATAATTAATAGTAGTTGTAGTTGAACTACTTTGGTTGTAGTTGAACTAGTTTACTAAGTAAATTAATAAACTAGTTGAACTAGTTGAATTAATAGAACTAATGTATTTTTAGTAAGATAATTAATATAACTAGTTGAACTACTTTATTTTTAGAAAGAACTAGTTTTTTTTTCTATTTATAGTAAGTTTATATTTAGTAAGAACTAGTTGAATTAATAAAACTAGTTGAACATGTCATATTTGTTGTTATTTTTTTAGTTTAAGCAATTATTCAGAATGTATTAGTGATAACTTATACGGTTTCAGGTGACCACCGTCGTCCCCATCACTGACCCCCTCCGACATCCCCGCCGTCGTCCCAGTCACCGACCCCCTCCGACATCGAGGTGAGACCAGCCAAATATCCTTGTATATCTTGTGTTGTTGCTCAAATAGGATATGTGGTTGCCCAAGTGGTCGCTCATGTTCAGTTTACATCTCCGAGTGGCCTATGTTTTGCTGGAGTGTTGATTAATTTCCGTTCCGGCAAATTTCAGGCGTTCGATATGTCCTTTTTTAGCAAAGGTCATGTCGGAGTTTTTCGTGAATTCTGGCATGACTTGTGCTAGAATATGTACACGTTTAATCTTTGAATTATGAATGTAGGAAATGTCGTACTCGGACAACGACAGTCTCCTGGGGGAGTGCAGCTGGTGCCACGATGATTAAGGTATGTGCGACAGGTTCATTGAGCTGGACGAAGATCGGCGCTTCAGCATTAAGCTCGAGGAGACCTTCGATGTTGAAACGGTATGCAATAACGACATGTGTTTTTTCGTAATTAAGCATGACTTCAACTATTTCAACGTCTAATTTTCATATTTTACAATTCGACTAGCTTATTCCATGCCATGCAAGACGCTTTGTCTTGGAGAGGATGGGTTTTGAAGACCATGAAAATTTTGAAACAAAGAAAATACACCTAAGGACCCATCATGATATGGATTTTGAAGTAAATCTGTGCAATGCTCAGAGCGTAACCCATTTTGGTTGCCAAAATTGGGAAGCACTTTGCAAAATGTATGGTTTTTATGAGGGTATGATTGTCACCATGGATCTTGGTGATCCTGACATCGAGCAAGACAATATGGACATTTGGGTCCTTCTTGATACGCTTCCGATTGTACCGCTATGTGAGTTTCTCAAACATAGTTATTAACTAATTTATATTGCTTATTTCAAAATAGTTGATAGCTTATTTCCATTGACAGCTTATTTTGATTCTTCAAAGACTGTGCGGAAGATGGTAGATAAAACTCACTATACCGATGGCACCGAATTAACGTATAAGGAGAAAAATCATCTGATCGCATTTTGTACTCTTCTTGAGAATTACAATAACTATTATCGAACTCCTCCAAATTATGGTGAATACATGCCACTAGTGCATGTGTTGAACCACGGTAACTTCTCTGGAGATACCCTGATAAGATTTTTTACTATTACGACATCCGTGCATATTTTGCATACATCTAAAACTAGTACATCATTGTTAACTATGAAGTTATTATTATGTTTTTCAACAGAAACTCCCGATGGATTATGTGCCTCATCTGATGTCTCTGAATGGTCGCCTCTCAATTCTGAACATACTGCCAGGTAAATCTAGGGAGCTCACCTGTGCATATCGAATTTTTAAAACCGGTGAACACATGATCATCAAAGAATGGAAGAAATGTATGGACATTCGCAAGGAGGTTCTTGGAAGTAACATTCAGCGAAAGGCAAGAATTGGAGACATGCTAATCTCCATTCTCCATAATGGAGAGTCAGGGGCTATCTTGTTTTTTTGCTATTTTAACTTAGAAAATGTAGTAGGTCTTAATCGAATGTAGTAGGTCCTATGAGGTACAATATGTTTATTATGTGGTAATGTGTTAGAGTTGATAATAAGGAGTACTTGTGATTACGACTAGTGACCAATTTGCTACGTGATGTCATTGATGAAAACGATGGTCTTGAGGAGGTGTTATATGACAATGATGTATTATGATGATAAGTTGTTAATGATATGATGATGATGATGATATTATTATATCATTGGGTGAAAGAACCGCGGATTAGTTTCAAGTGGATGGACATCCACTTGAAACTAGTCCACGGTTCTTTCACCCCGTGATGTAATAACTCATTATGATGTAAAAACAATCTCTAAATTCCTGTTGTATGAAAACTTGTGTAAAGGTGTATGAATACAACATGAAATAAAAAAGAAATAATAGTAGTAGCGCGGGAAAGGGGAAGCGTTACTACTAGTTACCAGTAGCGCGGTTCTGAAGAACCAGTACTACTAAGTCAAGTTAGCAGTAGCGTGCATACAGGCGCGCTATTGCTAAGGTTTAGCTGTAGCGCCTTATCAGTAGCGCTCCTGCCCACGCTACTGATAGGCCTAAAACTCGCGCTGCTGCTAGGCTTTTCCCTAGTAGTGCATCTCCATGAGTAGCATCTACACCTAATTTTTTTGGTATTTCGTGTTCCATATCCATAACTAAAGATAGACAACAACTTAGAACAACAAATAAAAATTACTTAGTGATAAAGCTAACAAGCACACACGAGGATATTCACCCCACGCTATGACTCCCCGGCAACAGCGCCAGAAAAAGGTCTTGACAACCCGCAAGTATACGGGATAGTTGTAGCCTCTTTCGATAAGTAAGAGTGTCCAACCCAACGAGGAGTTAAAGGTAGAACAAATACTCTCTCAAGTCCTATCGTCCACTGATACGACTCTACGCACACTTGACGTTCGCTTTACCTAGAACAAGTATGAAACTAGAAGTACTTTGCAAGTATGATAGGAAAGGTTTGCAAGATAATAAAGAATGCGAAAATAAAAAGTAGGGGCTGTTTAGATAAAGTTGCAATAAAGTAAATGTAGCGAGTGTGGAAAAGTGGTGGTAGGAGTTGTGAAAGTGTCCCTAAGCAGTTGACTTCGTTACTAGACCGGTAATCACTATTGCAATTCTGTTTGAGGGAGAGGCATAAGCTAACATACTTTCTCTACTTGGATCATATGCACTTATGATTGTAACTCTAGCAAGCATCCGCAAATACTAAAGATTCATTAAGGTAAAACCCAACCATAGCATTAAAGTATCAAGTCCCCTTTATCCCATAGGCAAACAACCTACTTACTCGGGTTTGTGCTTCTGTCACTCACGCCACCCACCATAAGAAAATCATAAACATATTGCAAACCCTACAGCGGGAATCCCTCACGCTTGCGCGACACGGAGGGCACAATAGGACAGCACCAATTATAAAACATGCAACTCAAACCAATCATAGCAATTCATCAATCACCGATAGGACAACGAAAATCTACTCAGACATCATAGGATGGCAACACATCATTGGAAAATAATATGAAGCATAAAGCACCATGTTCAAGTAGAGGGTACAGCGGGTTGCGGGAGAGTGGACCGCTGGATATAGAAGGGGGAAGGTGATGGAGATGTTGATGAAGATGGCGGAGGTGTCGGTGAAGATCGCGGTGATGATGATGGCCCCCGGCGGCGTTCCGGCGCCATCGGAAGCAAGGGGGAGAGAGCCCCCCTTCTTCTTCTTCTTCCTTGACCTCCTCCCTAGATGGGAGAAGGGTTTCCCCTCTGGTCCTTGGCTCCCATGGTGTGGGAGGGGCGAGAGCCCCTCCGAGATTGGATCTATCTCTCTGTTTTTGCGTGCTGTAATTCTGCCCTGGCACTGTTTCCTTTATATCTGGAGATCCGTAACTCCGATTGGGGTGAATCTTTTGCCCAGATCTTTCTCATAAAATTAGCTTTCTTGCGGCAAAAGAAGAGCGTCAACCGCCTGACGGGGGCCCCAGGAGAGTCCAGGGCGCGCTTGCCTCCCTGGGGCGCGCCCCTATCTCCTACCCCCCTCGGGCACCGTCTCGCTTTGATTTTATTTCCCAAAAATCATAAATATTCCAAAATAATTCTCCATCCGTTTTTATCCTGTTTGGACTCCGTTTGATATGGGGTTTCTGTGAAACATAAAACATGCAACAGACAGGAACTGGAACTAGGCACTGGATCAATATGTTAGTCCCAAAAATAGTATAAAAAGTTGCCAAAAGTATATGAAAGTTGAAGAATATTTGCATGGAACAATAAAAAATTATAGATACGATGGAGACATATCACATGTCTATGTTGTTGTAGAAGATGGCTCGTGCTATTGTTCCATTGAATTTTAATGTGTTCCTTGAGAAAGCAAAGTTGAAAGATGATGGTAGCAATTACACGGACTGGGTCCGTAACTTGAGGATTATCCTCATTGCTACACAGAAGAATTACGTCCTGGAAGCACCGCTAGGTGCCAAACGCGCTGCAGGAGCTGAACCAGATGTTATGAACGTCTGGCAAAGCAAAGCTGATGACTACTCGATAGTTCAGTGTGGCATGCTTTACGGCTTAGAACCGAGACTTCAACGACGTTTTGAACGTCATGGAGCATATGAGATGTTCCAGGAGTTGAAGTTAATATTTCAAGCGAATGCCCGGATTGAGAGATATGAAGTCTCCAATAAGTTCTATAGTTGCAAGATGGAGGAGAATAGTTTTGTCAGTGAGCATATACTCAGAATGTTTGGGTATAACAATCACTTGATTCAACTGGGAGTTAATCTTCTGGATGATAGTGTTATTGACAGAATTCTTCAATCACTGCCACTAAGCTACAAGATCTTCGTGATTCCTGAGCTCTTCGCAATGCTAAAGGCTGCAGAGGTAGAAATCAAGAAGGGGCATCAAGTGTTGATGGTCAAAAAGACCACCAGTTTCAAGAAAAAGGGCAAAGGGAAGAAGAAGGGGAACTTCAAGAAGAACGGCAAGCAAGTTGCTGTTCATGAGAAGAAACCCAAGTCTGGACCTAAGCCTGAGACTGAGTGCTTCTACTGCAAACAGACTGGTCACTGGAAGCGGAACTGCCCCAAGTATTTGGCGGATAAGAAGGATGGCAAGGTGAACAAAGGTATATGTGATATACATGTTATTGATGTGTACCTTACTAATTCTCGCAGTAGTGCCTGGGTATTTGATACTGGTTCTGTTGCTAAAATTTGCAACTCGAAACATGGACTACGGATTAAGCGAAGATTGGCTAAGGATGAGGTGACGATGCGCGTGGGAAATGGTTCCAAAGTTGATGTGATCGCGGTCGGCACGCTACCTCTATATCTACCTTCGGGATTAGTTTTAGACCAAAATAATTGTTATTTGGTGCTAGCGTTGAGAATGAACATTATATCTGGATCTTGTTTGATGCGAGACGGTTATTCATTTAAATCAGAGAATAATGGTTGTTCTATTTATATGAGTAATATCTTTTATGATCATGCACCCTTGAAGAGTCATCTATTCTTTTTAAATCTCGATAGTGGAGATACACATATTCATAGTATTGAAGCTAAAAGATGCAGAGTTGATAATGATAGTGCAACTTATTTGTGGCACTGCCGTTTGGGTCATATTGGTGTAAACCGCATGAAGAAACTCCATTCTAATGGACTTTTGGAATCACTTGATTATGAATCACTTGGTACTTGCGAACCATGGCTCATGGGCAAGATGACTAAAACGCCGTTCTCCGGAAGAATGGAGTGAGCAACAGATTTGTTGGAGATCATACATACTGATGTATGTGGTCTGATGAATGTTGAGGCTTGCGGCGGGTATCGTTATTTTCTCACCTTCACAGGTGATTTGAGCAGATATGGGTATATCTACTTAATAAAACATAAGTCTAAAACATTTGAAAAGTTCAAAGAATTTCAGAGTGAAGTAGAAAATCATCGTAACAAGAAAATAAAGTTTCTACGATCTGATCGTGGAGGAGAATATTTGAGTTATGAGTTTAGTCTTCATTTGAACCAATGCGGACTAGTTTCGCAACTCACGCCACCCGGAACACCATAGCAAAATGGTGTGTTCGAACGTTGTAATCGTACTTTACTAGATATGGTGCGATCTATGATGTCTCTTACCGATTTACCGCTATCATTTTGGGGTTATGCTTTAGAGACGGCTACATTCACGTTAAATAGGGAACCATCTAAATCCGTTGAGACAACTCCTTATGAACTGTGGTTTGGCAAGAAACCAAAGTTGTTGTTTCTTAAAGTTTGGGGCTGCGATGCTTATGTGAAAAAACTTCAACCTGATAAGCTCGAACCCAAATTGGAGAAATGTGTCTTCATAGGATACCCAAAAGAGACAGTTGGGTACACTTTCTATCACAGATCTGAAGGCAATACTTTTGTTGCTAAGAATGGATCCTTTCTAGAGAAGGAGTTTCTCTCGAAAGAAGTGAGTGGGAGGAAAGTAGAACTTGATGAGGTAACTGTACCTGCTCCCTTATTGGAAAGTAGTTCATCACAGAAACCGGTTCCTGTGACACCTACACCAATTAGTGAGGAAGCTAATGATGATGATCATGAAGCTTCAGATCAAGTTATTGCTGAACCTCGTAGGTCAACCAGAGTAAGATCCGCACTAGAGTGATACGGTTATCCTGTTCTGGAAGTCATGTTACTAGACAATGATGAACCTACAAACTATGAGGAAGCGATGATGAGCCCAGATTCCGCAAAATGGCTTGAGGCCATGAAATCTGAGATGGGATCCATGTATGAGAACAAAGTATGGACTTTGGTTGACTTGCGCGATGATCGGCAAGCCATCAAGAATACATGGATCTTCAAGAAGAAGACATACGCTGATGGTAATGTTACTGTCTATAAAGCTCGACTTGTTGCGAAAGGTTTTCGACAAGTTCAAGGAGTTGACTACAATGAGACCTTCTCACCCGTAGTGATGCTTAAGTCTGTCCGAATCATGTTAGCAATTGCCGCATTTTATGATTATGAAATTTGGCAAATGGATGTAAAGACTGCATTCCTGAATGGATTTCTGGAAGAAGAGTTGTATATGATGCAACCTGAAGGTTTTATCGATCCAAAGGGTGCGAACAAATTGTGCAAGCTCTGGCGATCCATTTATGGACTGGTGCAAGCCTCTCGAAGTTGGAATAAACATTTTGATAGTGTGATCAAAGCATATGGTTTTATACAGACTTTTCGAGAAGCCTATATTTACAAGAAAGTGAGTGGGAGCTCTGTAGCATTTCTAGTCTTATATGTGGATGACATATTGTTGATTGGAAATGATATAGAATTTCTGGAGAGCATAAAAGGATACTTGAATAAGATTTTTTCAATGAAAGACCTCGGTGAAGCTGCTTATATATTAGGCATCAAGATCTATAGAGATAGATCAAGACGCTTAATTGGATTTTCACAAAGCACATACCCTGACAAAGTTTTGAAAAAGTTCAAAATGGATTAGACAAAAAAAGGTTTCTTGCCTGTGTTACAAGGTGTGAAGTTGAGTAAGACTCAATGCCCGACCACAGTAGAAGATAGAGAGAAAATGAAAGATGTTCCCTATGCTTCAGCCATAGGCTCTATCATGTATGCAATGTTGTGTACCAGACCTGATGTGTGCCTTGCTATTAGTTTAGCAGGGAGGTACCAAAGTAATCCAGGAGTGGATCATTGGACAGCGGTCAAGAACATCCTGAAATACCTGAAAAGTACTAAGGATATGTTTCTCATTTATGGAGGTGAAAAAGATCTCGTCGTAAATGGTTACGTCGATGCAAGCTTTGACACTGATCCGGAAGATTCTAAATCGCAATCCGGATACATGTTTATATTGAACAGTGGAGCTGTCAGTTGGAGCAGTTCTAAACAAAGCGTCGTGGCGGGATCTACATGTGAAGCGGAATACATAGATGCTTCGGAAGCAGCAAATGAAGGAGTCTCGATGAAGGAGTTCATATCTGATCTAGGTGTCATACCTAGTGCATCGGGTCCAATGAAAATATTTTGTGACAATACTGGTGCAATTGCCTTGGCAAAGGAATCCAGATTTCACAAGAAAACCAAGCACATCAAGAGACCCTTCAACTCCATCCGGGATCAAGTCCAGGTGGGAGACATAGAGATTTTCAAGATACATACGGATCTGAATGTTGCAGACCCGTTGACTAAGCCACTTCCACGAGAAAAACATGATCAGCACCAAGACTCCATGGGTATTAGAATCATTACTATGTAACCTAGATTATTGACTCTAGTGCAAGTGGGAGACTGAAGGAAATATGCCCTAGAGGCAATAATGAAGTTATTATTTATTTCCTTATATCATGATAAATGTTTATTATTCATGCTAGAATTGTATTAACCGGATACATAATACATGTGTGGATACATAGACAAACTGAGTGTCACTAGTATGCCTCTACTTGACCAGCTCGTTGAATCAAAGATGGTTAAGTTTCCTAAGCATAGACATGAGTTGTCATTTGATTAACGGGATCACATCATTAGAGAATGATGTGATTGACATGACCCATTCCGTTAGCCTAGCACTTGATCGTTTAGTATGTTGCTATTGCTTTCTTCATGACTTATACATGTTCCTTTGACTATGAGATTATGCAACTCCCGAATATCGGAGGAACACTTTGTGTGCTACCAAACGCCACAACGTAACTGGGAGATTATAAAGGTGCTCTACAGGTGTCTCCGAAGGTGGTTGTTGGGTTGGCATAGATCGAGATTAGGATTTGTCACTCCGATTATCGGAGAGGTATCTCTCGGCCCTCTCCGTAATGCACATCACTATAAGCCTTGCAAGCATTGTAACTAATGAGTTAGTTGCGGGATGATACATTACGGAACGAGTAAAGAGACTTGCCAGTAACGATATTGAACTAGGTATTGAGATACGGACGATCGAATCTCGGGCAAGTAACATACCGATGACAAAGGGAACAACGTATGTTGTTATACGGTTTGACCGATAAAGATCTTCGTAGAATATGTAGGAGCCAATATGAGCATCCAGGTTCCTCTATTGGTTATTGACAAGAGACGTGTCTCGGTCATGTCTACATAGTTCTTGAACCCGTAGGGTCCGCACGCTTAAAGTTCAATGACGATCGGTATTATGAGTTTTTGTGTTTTGATGTACCAAAGGTAGTTCGGAGTCCGGGATATGATCACGGACATGACGAGGAGTCTCGAAATGGTCGAGACGTAAAGATCGATATATTGGACGACTATGTTTGGACACCGGAACGGTTCTGGAGGTTTCAGGCATATACCGGAGTACCGGGGGGTTACCGGAACCCCCCCGGGGAGTTAATTGGGCCTCGTGGGCCCTAGTGGGAGAAGAGGAGGGGTGACCAGGGCAGCCACGCACCCCCTCTAGTCCGAATTGGACAAGGAGGGGGGTGGCGCCCCATTTTTTCCTTCTCTTCCTCTCTCCCTCTCTCCCTTCCTTCCCTTCTCCTAGTCCTACTTGGAAGGGGGGAGTCCTACTCCCGGTGGGAGTAGGACTCCTCATGGGGCGCGCCTAGGGAGGCCGGCCTCCTCCCCCTCCTCCACTCCTTTATATATGGAGGAGGGGGGCACCCCATAGACACAACAATTGATCTCTTGATATCTTAGCCGTGTGCGGTGCCCCCCTCCACCATAATCCACCTCAATAATATCGTAGCGGTGCTTAGGTGAAGCCCTGCGTCGGTAGCATCATCATCACCGTCATCACGATGTCGTGCCGACGAAACTCTCTAATACGTATCGAACGTATCTATAATTTTTGATTGTTCCATGCTATTATATTAACCCCTTTTGGATGTTTATGGGCTTTATTTTACACATTTATATCATTTTTGGGACTAACCTACTAACCAGAGGCCCAGCCCATATTGCTATTTTTTCTGCCTATTTCAGTATTTCAAAGAAAAGGAATATCAAACGGAGTCCAAACGGAATGAAACCTTTGGGAGCATGATTTTTGGAACGAACGTGATCCAGAGGACTTGGAGTGCAAGTCAAGAAGCACCCGAGGCTCACACGAGATAGGAGGGCGTGTCCCCCCTCCCCTCTGTAGGGCGCGCCTCCCTGTCTCATGGGCCCCTCGGGCAGCCACCGACGTACTTCTTCCTCCTCTATATACCTGCGTACCCCGAAAACATCCAGGAGGCAGACGAAACACAATTTCAACCACCGTAACCTTCTGTATCCGTGAGATCTCATCTTGGAGCCTTCGTCGGCACTCTGCCGGAGGGGGAATCGACCACGGAGGGCCTCTACATCAACATCCTTGCCCCTCCGATGAGTTGTGAGTAGTTTACCACCGACCTACGGGTCCATAGTTATTAGCTAGATGGCTTCTTCTCTCTTTTTGGATCTCAATACAATGTTCTCCCCCTCTCTTTTGGAGATCTATTCGATGTAAACTCTTTTTGCGGTGTGTTTGTCGAGATCTGATGAATTGTGGGTTTATGATCAAGTTTATCTATGAATAATATTTGAATCTTCTCTGAATTCTTTTATGTATGATTGAGTTATCTTTGCAAGTCTCTTCGAATTATTAGTTTGGTTTGGCCTACTAGATTGATCTTTCTTGCCATGGGAGAAGTGCTTAGCTTTGGATTCAATCTTGCGGTGTCCTTACCCAGTGACAGAAAGGGTTGCAAGGCATGTATTGTATTGTTGCCATCGAGGATAACGAGATGGGGTTTATATCATATTGCTTGAGTTTATCCCTCTACATCATGTAATCTTGCTTAATCCGTTACTCTGTTCTTATGAACTTAATACTCTAGATGCAGGCAGGAGTCGGTCGATGTGTGGAGTAATAGTAGTAGATGCAAGCAGGAGTCGGTCTAATTGTTATGGACGTGATGCCTATATAAACGATCATGCCTAGATAATCTCATAACTATGCACTTTTCTATCAATTTCTCAACAGTAATTTGTTCACCCACCGTAATAATTATGCTATCTTGAGAGAAGCCACTAGCGAAACCTATGGCCCCGGGGTCTATCTCTTATCATATTTGCTTTCAATTTACTTTTATTTGCATCTTTACTTTTTGCATCTATATTATAAAATATCAAAAAAAATATTTATCTTATCTTACTATCTTTATTAGATCTCACTTTCGCAAGTGGTCATGAAGGAATTGACAACCCCTTTATTGCGTTGGTTGCGAGTTCTCAGTTTTTTTGTGTAGGTGCGTGGGACTTTTGAGGCGCCTCCTACTGGATTGATACCTTGGTTCTCAAAAACTGAGGGAAATACTTACGCTACTATTGCTGCATCACCCTCTCCTCTTCGAGGAAAACCAACGCAAGCTCAAGACGTAGCAAGAAGGATTTTTGGCGCCGTTGCCAGGGAGGTCTTCGCTCAAGTCAAGACATACCAAGTACCCATCACAAACCCATCTCCCTCGCATTTACATTATTTGCCATTTGCCTCTCGTTTCCCTCTTCCCCACTTCACCCTTGTCGTTTTATTCGCCCTCTCTTTCCCAATCTCCTCCTCTCTTCCGTTTGTCTTCCCGTTGCCATGGCCGAATCAAAAAGAACTAAGGGCCCTTTCCTAGGTTCTAGTACCTTGGATAACCCCTCTATCCTCTCTAAGCCCATAAATAACAATGCTATAGAAAGACCCACCGGGGTCTCCAATGAGAGCTTGAATAATTTTGATGAGGATGACTCTGGAATTTTTTGCTATTTACTTGATGAGTCTTTAAAAGATGCTTGGGATAGGTTATTAAGGATTCGAGCTAGCTATGTGCCTCAATATCAAATTGAAGATTACTTAAAGAGTTTTTATATTGGCTTGCCCGCTTCTTTTAAACATGTTTTAGATTCTATTTTTGAAGGAAGCTTTTTTGAAAGGGATGCTATAGATACTTATGAAAAAATGAAAACCATATTTCGGCACCCTATGAATTATAAGGTTGAATCTACTACTCTCTTGTGCTTTTATCAAAATGAAATTATTGAAGAGATGAAGTCTAGTTTAGAGGCAAACTTCCGTAATGTGCTTAATCTTACTTCTTCCATTAATGGCCATGTGCTTACCTTAAATAGAAAATGAATGCTATAGAGAGGAGATCCTCCTCTCCTAGTGCCAAAGATGGCACCTGTTAGATCTATCTTTGCTTTTATGCCTAGCTAGGGGAGTTAAACGGTAGTGCTAGTTGGGAGGCAACCCAATTTTCTTTGTGTTTTTTTGTTTTTTCTACTGTTTAGTAATAAATCTTGCATATACCTTCTGTTTAGATGTGTTTTTATCTTTTAATTAGTGTTTGTGCCAAGTAGAACATATAGGATAACCTACGATGATAGTTGATTTGATTCTGCTGAAAAACAGAAACTTTGCACGCACGAATATAATTGTGTTAAATCACAGGAGCGTGATTTTGCGTTGATTCTTTTTGCTGCTGATCAATAAACAAATTGTCCAGGACTTCCTATTTTGGTAGGATTTGTAGAGTTCCAGAGGTTTGCGTCAGTTACAGATTGCTACAGACTGTTCTGTTTTTGACAGATTCTGTTTCTCGTGTGTTGTTTGCTTATTTTGATGCATCTATGGCTAGTAAAATAGTTTATGAACCATAGGGAAGTTGGAATACAGTAGGTTTAACACCAAAATAAATAAAGAATGAGTTCATTACAGTACCTTATGTGGTGGTTTTGTTTTCTTTTACTAACGGAGCTTATAAGATTTCCTGTTGAGTTTTGTGTTGTGAAGTTTTCAAGTTTTGGGTAAAGCTTTTATGGACTATGGAACAAAGGGTGGCAAGAGCCTAAGCTTGGGGATGCCCATGACACCCCAAGATATTCAAGGATAGCCAAAAGCCTAAGCTTGGGGATGCCCCGAGAAGGCATCCCCTCTTTCGTCTTCGTTCATTGGTAACTTTACTTGGAGCTATATTTTTTATTCGTCACATGATATGTGTTTTGCTTGGAGCGTCGTGTATTATATTAGTATTTTCTTTTTAGTTTACCACAATCATCCTTGCTGTACACACCTTTTGGGAGAAGCCTATTTGATTAGAATTTGCTAGAATACTCTATGTGCTTCACTTATATCTTTTGAGCTTGATAGTTTTTGCTCTAGTGCTTCACTTATATCTTTTAGAGCACGGTGGTGTCTTAATTTTGAAGAAATTACTAGTCTCTCATGCTTCACTTATATCTTTTTGAGAGTCTTTTAGAACAGCATGGTATTTGCTATGGTCATAAAGTTGGTCCTAGAATGATGAGCACCCAAGTTGGGTATAATAAAAACTATCATAGAAAGTGAATTGGATGCTATGAGCAATTTGATGCTTGATAATTGTTTTGAGACATGGAGGTAGTGATATTAAAGTCATGCTAGTTGGGTGATTATTGATTTAAATAATGCTTGTGTTTAAGTTTGTGATTCCCTTAGCATGCACGTATGGTGAACCGCTTTGTGATGAAGTTGGAGCACAATTTTATTCATTGATTGTCTTCCTTATGAGTGGCGGTCGGGGACGAGCGATGGTCTTCTCCTACCAATCAACCCCCCTAGGAGGATGCACGTAGTGCTTTGGTTTTTGATGACTTCTAAATTTTTGCAACAAGTGCATGAGTTCTTTTGACTAATGTTGAGTCCATGGATTATACGCACCCTTTCACCCTTCCACATTGCTAGCCTCTCTTGTACCGCGCAACTTTCGCCAGTACCATACACCCACCATATACCTTCCTCAAAACAGCCACCATACCTACCTATTATGGCATTTCCATAGCCATTCCGAGATATATTGCTATGCAACTTTCCACCATTCCGTTCATATGACACGCATTACTTTTGTCATATTGCTTTTTGCATGATCATGTAGTTGACATCGTATTTGTGGCTAGGCCACCTTCATAATTTTCATACATGTCGCTCTTGATTCATTGCATATCCCGATACACCGCCGGAGGCATTCATATAGAGTCATATCTTGTTCTAGGTTTGAGTTGTAAATCCATAAAAGTGTGATGATCTTTATTATTAGAGCATTTTCCTAGTGAGGAAAGGATGATGAAGACTATGATTCCCCCACAAGTCGGGATGAGACTTCGGACTTTACAAAAAGAAAAAAAAGAAAAAAAAGAGAGAAAGGCCAAAAAAAGGGAAAGGCCAAAGAAAAAAAAAGAGTAAAATAAAAAAATAATAAAATGAGAGAAAAAGAGAGAAGCGACAATGCTACTATCTCTTTTTCCACACTTGTGCTTCAAAGTAGCACCATGATCTTCATGATAGAGAGTCTCATATGTTGTCACTTTCATATACTAGTGGGAATTTTTCATTATAGAACTTGGCTTGTATATTCCAATGATAGGCTTCCTCAAAAGTGCCCGAGGTCTTTGTGAGCAAGCGATTTGGATGCACACCCACTTAGTTTCTTTTGTTGAGCTTTCATATATTTATAGCTCTAGTGCATCCGTTGCATGGCAATCCCTACTCAGTCACATTGATATCTATTAATGGGCATCTCCATAGCCCGTTGATACGCCTAGTTGATGTGAGACTATCTTCTCCTTTTTTGTCTTATCCACAACCACCATTCTATTCCACATTTAGTGCTATGTCCATGGCTCACGCTCATGTATCGCGTGAAAGTTGAAAGAGTTTGAGATTATTAAAGTATGAAACAATTGCTTGGCTTGTCATCGGGGTTGTGCATGATTAAATACTTTGTGTGATGAAGATAGAGCAATAACCAGACTATATGATTTTGTAGGGATAACTTTCTTTGTCCATGTTATTTTGAGAAGACATGATTACTTTGATTAGTATGCTTGAAGTATTACTATTTCTTATGTCAATATAAACTTTTATTTTGTATCATTTGGATATGAACATTCATGCCACAATAAAGAAAATTACATTATGAATTATGCTAGGTAGCATTCCACACCAAAAATTTCTTTTTTACCATTTACCTACTCGAGGACGAGCAGGAATTAAGCTTGGGGATGCTTGATACGTTTCCAACGTATCTATAATTTTTGAATGTTCCATGCTATTATATTACCCCTTTTGTATGTTTATGGGCTTTATTTTACACATTTATATCATTTTTGGGACTAACCTACTAACCGGAGGCCCAGCCCATATTGCTGTTTTTTGCCTATTTTAGTATTTCAAAGAAAAGGAATATCAAATGGAGTCCAAACGGAATGAAACCTTCGGGAGCGTGATTTTTGGAATGAACGTGATCCAGAGGACTTGGAGTGCAAGTCAAGAAGCAGCCGAGGCTCCCACGAGATAGGAGGCCGTGTCCCCCCCTATAGGGCGCGCCCCCTATCTCGTGGGCCCCTCGGGCGGCCACCGACGTACTTCTTCCTCTTATATATACCTACGTACCCCGAAAACATCCAGGAGGCAGACGAAACACAATTTCCACCATCGTAACCTTCTGTATCCGCGAGATCTCATCTTGGAGCCTTCGTCCACACTCTGCCGGAGGGGGAATCGACCACGGAGGGCCTCTACATCAACATCCTTGCCCCTCCGATGAGTTGTGAGTAGTTTACCACCGACCTACGGGTCCATAGTTATTAGCTAGAAGGCTTCTTCTCTCTTTTTGGATCTCAATACAATGTTCTCCCCCTCTCTTGTGGAGATCTATTCGATGTAAACTCTTTTTGTGGTGTGTTTGTCGAGATCCGATGAATTGTCGGTTTATGATCAAGTTTATCTATGAATAATATTTGAATCTTCTCTGAATTCTTTTATGTATGATTGAGTTATCTTTGCAAGTCTCTTCGAATTATTAGTTTGGTTTGGCCTACCAGATTGATCTTTCTTGCCATGGGAGAAGTGCTTAGCTTTGGGTTCAATCTTGCGGTGTCCTTACCCAATGACAGAAAGGGTTGCAAGACACGTATTGTATTGTTGCCATCGAGGATAACAAGATGGTGTTTATATCATATTGCTTGAGTTTATCCCTCTACATCATGTCATCTTGCTTAATCCGTTACTCTGTTCTTATGAACTTAATACTCTAGATGCAGGCAGGAGTCGGTCAATGTGTGGAGTAATAGTAGTAGATGCAGGCAGGAGTCGGTCTACTTGTTATGGACGTGATGCCTATATACATGATGATGCCTAGATAATCTCATAACTATGCGCTTTTCTATCAATTGCTCGACAGTAATTTGTCCACCCACCGTAGTACTTATGCTATCTTGAGAGAAGCCACTAGTGAAACCTATGGCCCCCGGGTCTATCTCTTATCATATTTGCTTTCAATCTACTTTTATTTGCATCTTTACTTTTTGCATCTATATTATAAAATACCAAAAATATATTTATCTTATCTTACTATCTTGATTAGATCTCACTTTCGCAAGTGGCCGTGAAGGAATTGACAACCCCTTTATTGCGTTGGTTGCGAGTTCTCATTTTGATTGTGTAGGTGCGTGGGACTTTTGAGGAGCCTCCTACTGGATTGATACCTTGGTTCTCAAAAACTGAGGGAAATACTTACACTACTATTGCTGCATCACCCTCTCCTCTTCGAGGAAAATCAACGCAAGCTCAAGACGTAGCACTCTCCGGTGAAGCTCTGCTGGATCGGAGCTCGTGGGACGTCATCGAGTTAAACGTGTGCTGAACTCGGAGGTGCCGTGCGTTCGATACTTGGATCGGTCGGATCGTGAAGACGTACGACTACATCAACCGCGTTCTTCTAACGCTTCCACTTTCAGTCTACGAGGGTACGTGGACAATACTCTCTCCTCTCGTTGATATGCATCACCATGATCTTGCGTGTGCGTAGGATTTTTTTTGAAATTACTATGTTCCCTAACACTCTCACCTACTGGTTCAGGCCGATGGTAGAGGGTTCCGGCGGTGGTACTGGGTTACTGGAGGCGGATATCTGGGGGATCGCCTCCATAGGGGGAGGGGGCGTAATTTGCACTACTCATTTCACCACACTAAATTTTCTCATATAGCATGATCCCTCCAATTTTGCTTACTCTAGTATAGTACTTAACCAATGAGGCTATTACTTATTTATACTCCCTCCATCCACGAATAAGGTGGCTCGTAGTGGGTAGTATCATAAGTTGGTATCATGCATATGATACTAGTGTATGATACTATCTTCGCAATGCATAGTATCATATATAACTTTATTTATTGTCATGCAAGACACATATTAGTATATTATTTATTACGATACGGTATTATGATATGTTACTCAACCTTTAGTTTCTTCATTTAATTCTATGCCACCTCATCAAAATTGTCTAGTTAGTATGCATGATACTAGTTATAATACTACCATTACGGGCAGCCTCAATGTACATACGGAATATGACAGATCATAGAGTGGAGTAAAAAATGCATTGGGAAGGCGCAAGCCGCCAACTCTCTCCTCTTTAATTACCCACCCGCAATGAGCAAAGTGCATGTAGAAAGTGAGGAGACCATGTGTTGAATGTTGTTGGTCTTGATTATTGTGTGATGAAAGAGACATTTTCTGAACTTCAAAATGCATTGGAAAGATAAAAGTATACTCTTTTGTGGACAGATTTAAATGCCAAATGTACACTTACAGGTGAACGGACGGAGTAGGTTTTTCAGGTGGCCGAGTACCATTACGGTTGTCGATGATCCCTAGATGTCTCATGGCTCCGATTTCATAACTAGATGACCCGATGCGTCATTGGCGGAGAGACCAACCACAGCACAAAAGTTAAGCAAACTATTTGAAACTGTAACCAAAAAGTCACGAAACGGAAAGCTAAGTAAACTATTTGAATTTTTTCCTTAACTGTCTGCAACTACGCAAAAATCGACTACAATTTGAAAGCTAAACGAACTATTTGAAAGTTTTTTTCATCAACTGTGCAAAGTCTAACTACAGCCGAAAATACCTCTGCATGAATGATTAAGAATAAATATACATGATCGGTTGCGCATTGACGCAAAGACTAGCTACAGTTGGAAAGTTAAGCAATACTATGGGCGTATAGCAAACATTCCTTAACGATGATCGTTGCTCATGTCCTTCTTTGGCCGGACACGCCACCCAATAGTCGGGACACCGGCATGTGGGCCAGTGAGGGGTTTGGTCGGGTGACTTCGTTTCCCTTTGATTGAAACTTTGAGGTTTAGAATGTGCTCCACTTCCTTCTCCACTTTCTCCTGGATGCGCATCATAATCATCATCTCATTAATGTCCGTCCTCCAAACCTCCGAATCAAATAACTTCTATTGAATTAACTCAAGTTCTTTGTGTTGATGCTCCTCACCCTTCGAACTGTCTAAATTCATCATTTTGCCAACAAAAGAATAAAAATACATTCGGACAATTTATCGAACACATAGAGGGCAAGGTGTAATCCGAGAAGAGCCGAACATAATGCAACGATGTCTGGTGCGGCGAGACTGCCCGGGAGGAGTTTTGTAGCGATGGTGGTGGCACAGAGGGGCCTAAGCGGTGGCGGAGGTTGGGTGGCGCAAAGCTAGTGGAGGGCCGATGCGGACGAGGGAGAAAGAGGAGAGGAAAGGGCTAGTCTGACCACGTTTTTTTTGGGGGAGGGGGGGCATGAAATTTTTTGGGAAGGCGCCCGGGCGCGTCGGTCCTCCTCATATCGGCCCCAAATATGGATTGAATATGGTGGTGCCGGTCAGCTCGGACATATAGGGCCGGTTTGAGGAGTCCGGCTGACTCGCTATTTTGTGACCGATCACTAAATGAGCCTTTCGCCTGGATGTATAAGGGTCACTTCAGGAGATCAGATGTAGATGATGTAAGATTGTACGACTATGTAGCAAACAGCGCACATGGTAGTATACTAGCAAAAGGGTCCGTGTGTTGCAACAGGAGAAAAAATTCATAATCTCAAATAGCCATGATCACATTTAGCTAGAACATCAAGATGCACTATCACTCTCATTTTCATGAAATCATGAATATGTTTTTAAACTCGTGAACATATTTGAAATCGTGAACATTTTTCAAATTCATGAACACTTTTACAATTTTTCCAACATTTTCTAAAACCAAGAACTTTTTTGAATTCATTAACATTTTATACTATTTGCAAACATTTTTTAAAATTATGAACATTTCTAACCATTTTCTTGAATTGGCGAACATTTCTAGAATGGACGAAAATTATTTTAGAAATTGGTGGAACAATTTTTTTAAATTCATGAACATTTTTTTATTTAACGGACATTTTTTGATACATGAATTTTTTGAAAAATCATGAACATTTCTGTATTTCCTGAAAAGTTGTTTTCTAAATTTTAATTTTTTTATAAGAAAACATTTTCATAAAATCGTGAACATTTTTTAATCCACAAACATTTTATGTCAAAATTCTCATTTTTTAAAATTTTTGGAACTTTTTGAAATCCTGAATTATTGAAAGTAGAAAAAACAAAATAGAAAATACATACCTGATCTTTTTTTTTTTGAATTGGAACACCTTGCTTTCCAAGTTTTATGTCGGACCGACCAAATCGGCGGTCACAGCAACGGTTACATTGGGAGGGAGATCAGATAACCAGATACGGTGGCCCCTAAGAGAATTACATTTACCTATGGCCGCCATTTCATGGGCAGGCTTGTTACAAGCACGGGGGCAATGGATGACACTCCACTCACTAAAACCCAACTGAAGTAGACACCTTGTCTCGCGGAAAAGAGCCCCCAAGGCGGGCCGGTCGAGCACCGAGGTGTTGATGGCTTGGGCAAGTTCTAAACAGTCAGTCTCGAAATCAACACGGCACATACCATGATCTTCAGCAAGGTTAATGGCGTTCAGTAGGGCAGTAGCTTCAGCGTGTAGAGCATCACTCACATGCTCAATCTTACCAGCAGCAGCAAACAGAACATCACCCATATGGTCACGCGCCACACAACCCCATCCCGAGCTCTGGTTAGACGTATCAAAGGCTCCATCAATATTAATTTTCACCTTGTCCACATTCGGTTTGACCCACTGGGAATGGGTGAGCATCTTTACGTTCCCTGGACACGCACAGAACTCACGCCATTCAGCAACATGCTTCTGGACTAGGAAATAGAACTCTTCAGGCTTAGCTCTATTCTGCTTATGATTGGCTTTATTTCTCTCCGTCCACCACAGCCATAAGAGGCGGATGATTTTTAATTTCTTTTCCTCTTGAAGGGCAAAAATGTATAGAAGGAGTTCGTGCGGGGACAAGCATTACAGAAGGTCTAGCCGGATCGCCTCGAGTTCGCACACACGCCACACCTTCTTTACTTCCTTACATCTAAAAAAGAGGTGGCTGCCCTCTTCTGGAAGCCTATGGCATAGAACACACATAGTGTCCAGCTCCACCCTGTTGGAGAACGTAGTAATTTCAAAAAAAAAATTCGCACATGCAAGATCATGGTGATGCATAGCAACGAAAGGGGAGAGTGTTGTCCATGTACCCTCGTAGACCGAAAACGGAAGCATTATGACAACGCGGTTGATGTAGTCATACGTCTTCATGATCGACCGATCCTAGTACCAAAAGTATGGCACCTCCGCGATATGCACACGTAGGCTCGGTGACGTCCCGCAAACTCACGATCCAACAAAGTGTCGAGGGATAGCTTCGTCAGCACGACGGTGTGATGACGGTGATGATGAAGCTACCAGCGCAGGGCTTCGCCTAAGCACTGCAACGATATGACCGAGATGGATTATGATGGAGGGGGGCATCGCACATGGCTAAAAGATCAATGATCAACTTGTGTGTCTATGGGGTGCCCCATCCCCCGTATATAAAGGAGTGGAGGAGGGGGAGGGCCGGCCCTCTCTATGGCGTGCCCTAGGGGAGTCCTACTCCCACCGGGAGTAGGATTCCCCCCTTCCAAGTAGGAGTAGGAGAGGAAGGAAGGAGGAGAGAGGGAGGAAGGAAAGGGGGCCGCCCCCCTTCACTACAAAAAAAATACACTTCCATGATGATACGTGTTTGTCACAGTAGGTCGCGTTTTTTGTCATGCATGTACATCCATGACAAATTTATGACAGAATCAAGATAGTCATACCTGTGCTATCGTAGAAGTGTTCCATGACATTACGAAAATTATCATCACGGAAGTGTCCACTTCCATGATGATAAATCGCGCGTCATAGAAGTGCTTTCGTCAAGGGTGACCGACACGTGGCATCCACCGTAACGGAACGCCTTAAGCTATCGGGTCGGGTTTTGGATCCGATAACCCGTTAACAGCCCCGACCAATGAGGATTTTCCACGTGTAAAATCATCGTTGGCTGGAGGAAACACGTGTCGGCTCATTGTTGGGACAGATGTCATCCACTCATTGGACAGAAGGCGCCTATGATACGTCGACACGTGGCACGACCCAACAGAGGCCCATTCCTGTGAAAAGGCCGACCCGTTTGACTTGGTCAAAAGGTGACGGGTCGGCCCATGGAAAGCCTGTTAACGGCCTGTTCGCATATAGCCCATTTACAGCCCGCTAACCCAAGGCCCGTTACGCCCTATCCGAATTAGGCCCAGTAGCGTCATCTGGGCCATCCAATATGATTCCAGCCCGTTTTCACTTCTGGCCCATGTATGGCCCATGACGTCTTTCGGCCCATATGAGGCCCTATGTAACTCTTGGCCTATTAACAGCCCGTGGTGAAACTGGCCCGCAATGAACAGTGTATTACTTTAGACCCATTAACGTCCTGTGGTGAAACTGGCCCGTAATGAATAGTGTATCACTTTATACCCATTAAGGGCCCGTTATTCAGTTGGGCCGTTTCCAACCCGTGTTATCTTTCGGCCTTCTCAGAGCCCATTTATTCTTGGGCTCATTTGCAGCATTCGGTTACTTACGGCCCGTTACTGTCATTTTTTGCTTGTGGGCCAAATTCAGCCCGTCGTTACAGTCGGCCCGTTTGTGGTTCGTTAGTCTGTTGGGCCATTTTCATAGCATCACCAAATACGGCCTATTAACGGCCCGTTATGGTCTGCCAATAAAACGTACGATTTCCATTATAGGCCCGTCTATGGCCCATTAAAGGCCAGTACAAGACCCATAAATGAGTCGGCGGCCCATGGATCCTACGTGACGTAGAAGGCCCATGGACACTGCGAGACGTAGAAGGCCCATGGACACTATGAGACGTAGAAGGCCCATGGACACTGCGAGACGTAGAAGGCACATGGATCCTGCGAGACGTAGAAGGCACATGGTCGGGCGAGTTGGCCCCCGTTTGAACGATATAGCATATTCAAAGAATTATCCTACTCAATACTATCACCTCTAAAAAGCATACACTACACAACAAAGAGATCAAGGCATAGAAGGGTAGAATAATCCTACACTATACAATAAAGAAATTACAGCCATTTATACCCACTGGGCATTATGGTACGGCACAGGTGATAATAAAGCATACACAAACAGCAAATTACATACACTGGACAAATACGGCTCATACATCACGGACGCGCATCAACTTAACTTCATTTGAACTATAATCTCTTCAGAAAATAGGATTGGCCGGATTCAGATAGCACAAATTTCAGTCTGCAAAATCTCCAATACCTTCATGGTTACCTCGGTGTCTTGTTTCATTTTTTTTACTCCTGCATCTAATACCTGCATGTCCAGTCTCAACTTGTTGATTATACGTTGACAATCATGTACACGTTGTCTTGCCACCTCTAGTTGATGCTCGAGAACATCAGCACATTCCAATTTCAATCCATAATCATTCGGTAACGGCCCTGCCATACTGCTCGCAGATTTTTGTGTTGATGTCACTTCATCCTGAAATGTTTCTGTAAGTACACATGACTAGGGCAAAAATATAGTTACAACAGTGAAGCAAACAAGACACTATTTTGTACTACATGGCAAAACAGGACTAACAATAATGTTACACGTCACTTTCACAAAAAAAAATGTTACACGTCATGAAGCATAAGCAGGTGATATTTTAAAAAATATAAAAAGATAGTCTGTGCAGGCTGCATACAGAAATCTCTCTTAGCTCACCAGAGGAGCATGATGTTGGGGCCCAATCAAAAACACAGACAAGTTACAAATTTAGACAGCATGTTGCGTATAAGTAAGCAAGCAGTTGGCCATTCTGTACCTCAATTAAAGTCTTAGGGAGCATAATGAACAGCAGAGGGTTTCATACAAACATACTACAGCAGGCAAAACTATGCAATCATTAGCATAGTATAAACTAGATTGTGAGCCTCATGCAATAATAGTTGGTTAATAGACTTCAAAGCTTCATGCACACTTCGGCAGAGTAATTAAATGGTAAGGCCTTTAATTATGTCAACTAATAATGATACAAGTACCGAACATCAGGCATAATTATTTGGGCATCTCATTAAGTGAGGACAAATAAAGCAATTGAAAAGAGAAAATTAACTATGCCTGAAACAAACAAGGAATTGAACTGTTGAGTTGCATACAGTGACTTACCCTTAGCAAGTTGAAGAGGCTCAGCGCAGCTCCTACTTCTCTTGCAAGGCTCCTTCCTAACATCTTGTACTTGGAAATCCTCAATCTTATCTTCATTGCACTCCCTCTGGAAGGTGACACAAACTACTTACTCGTCTCCTTGGAAGATAAATATGCATACTTTCCAGTCTGTGAACACAAAAGGATGAGATTATAACAAAACAACGCCACATAATGAAACATGCCGCATCTCTTGCACTTGCACACAATGAAATGAGCATTTACTATATCTACACTATGTAAAAACTAGGCATACCTTCGAACTGGATCTCCAGGTACTCTTGGAGAGCCTACTGTAGTGTACAGCCAAACCTTTATTCACCTATGAGTTAGACAAGGCCCCACTACAGCAGCCCTTAGTGTTTAAATCGTTGACAAGCTCTGTTAGAGTGTTAGGTCAAGAACAGCAAGTAATCAAAGCAAACAGTCCTAGTATGGTTGGCTGATGCAAACAAGCAATTGAACAGATATGTGAGCAAATCTTACATATCATGAAAAGAAGCAAAGAAGGAGGCTTAAAGACCATCACTTGACTGACCAGATTTAAGGGGCATCTAAACATCATGTGCAACGTATGAACTAACATAAACATTGCATATTCCATATTCTACAATGGAATGCACATGTATTAGGTTATGCCATGTATGATGATGCCTAAATATACAGATAGCAGGCAGGAGTGATTCATCATTGCACACACAATTGAATTGCAGGTTAAGGGCCAGTTCGATTCCGCCTTTTCAGGGTATATTGTCAAAATAAGCCATAAAAGATGTAAAGAAGTCATTTTTGAGTTATGGGCTTGGGCTTAACTAATTTCGCTTTGGAGGGGGGTGTTTCGGGTAGAACCTCACTAAAAATTGAAGGGAAGGGGAATAGTGAAATGACTCTGTTGTCTGCCTATATTACACTCAAAATGCAACTGCTGACGCCTGTGTCACACCTGACCCTCAAGTAAAAACAAACACGCAAGCATTCATTGCCCTGCCCGCTTGCATCTCCTCTCCCCTTTCCCTCTACCTCGATCCCCTGCCTGCAGCACTAGGGTTCCTCCAGCGAGCCGTCGCCACTGGTCCCATCTGGCCTGGTCCTCGACGATGTTATGTCCAGCTAGGCTACATGGCCGGTGGGTAGGGGCAAATCTCCCTGGCTGCTCCTCCCTCTGGCGCCGCCCCTCATTCTCATGGTCTCCAGCAGCTGCTCCACTGTGGTTCATCCAACACACTACTCCGGTGGGCGCTGCACAACTACGGCTGATGCCACACTGCGGCAGAAGGCACCTTGTTCCCCCTCCCCTCCTCCCAGGCAATGGCCTTGAGGTGTTGTTGAAGGATGAGCTCATCCAACAAGGTGAGGAGCTCCTCTGATTTTTTGCCAAATTTTCATTCTGACCCACTATACGATGAATTGCTATGAGATGCTTCTGCTGCTACTATATGATGCATTGCTATGAGCTGCTCCTGCTGCTGCTATATGATGAATTGCTATGAGCTGCTGCTGCTATATGATGAGTTGCTATGAGATGCTTCTTCTGCTGCTATATGATGAATTGCTATGAGCTGCTGCTACTGCTATATGATGAGTTGCTACAAGCTGCTCCTACTGCTGCTATATGATGAATTGCTATGAGCTGCTCCTGCTGCTGCTATATGATGAATTACTATGAGATGCTGCTGGTATATGATGAATTGCAGACTGCTGCTACTGTATGATGAGTTGCTATGAGCTGTTGCTGCTGCTATATGATGCTTTCAGGTGGTGCTGCTATATGATAATAACCAGCCACTTGGACCATCGAATTTCAACAAATAATTGTTCTTCATTTAAATGTGGGTCATGTGTTCTTCGTTTAAATTAGGCAATGGGATCTCTATGGAAAACATTGACCAAAGTAGATTGTGCCAAGTAGATGGTATCTTTGCATTTGCATTTTGAGCAAATAGTGATGGTCTGTTTTCCTATCATATTAATTACTGCACTGGGTTCAATTTGTGATGTTTGCAAGTCAAATTAATTTCCATATGTGCAGCAAAATGAAAAATATATATAATGCAATCTAGACTTTCCACTGATCATACCAAAGATAAGCTGAAAACGCAATGAAAAGAACTGGTTGGCGTATTACATGGAGCTTATTTTCACATGTGCTTATTTTCTTAGGATAACTCGTAATAACTGTCCCTAAGAAACTTGGCTAATAGAACTGGCATACAAATAACATGTCACGATGATTGCAATGGAGGAGTGATGTACCATAGCACACTGTATAGGCTCACCGCTGCCTCTCCTTTTTTGCGATGTTCCATGAAATTGCCACATACATATTGTACTTTTTAATTGTGTAACCCTATCTACAAGTTGACACGGCTAATTTCAGACATCTCTACATGATACTACATTGCATATCCCTTGCGCATATTTAAACCACCAATTAACGATTGTGTGCGTACCATAAACTAGCCATGACTCTGTATGCTGGACTGGCAGGCACTCTAAGGGAGCCTAATGTAGTGCACTGGAATTCCTACATGCCACCTACGATTTTGTGTAATGTACTGCCCCTGTTCCTAAATATATGTCTTTGTAGAGATTCCAGTATGGACCACATGCAGATGTATATAGATGCATTTTCGAGTGTAGATTCACTCATTTTGCTCCGTATGTAGCCTATAGTGGAATCTCTAGAAAGACTTATATTTAGGAACGGAGGTACGAGGTAGTATCATGTATGACATCTACATATCTAATTTAGCAGCCAGTAGTAGAAATCATTGTCTGCACAAAGGGATTACTGGTCGAAAATCCTAGCAAAGCATGCTGGCAGGCACAGAACAATACAAGAGAGAGAGACGCGCTTACAAGATCATAGCAATGCCTCAGTCCAGGATCTTGGTTGGCCAAGCTATTAGATCCAGAAGAAACATCGTCCTTGTAGTTTTTGCCAGCTGCATAACAGGTAACAGCGACCGGTTAGTATATTTGAAGTACATCGGGTAGGTGATGTTGGACGGGTTTAAAGGTGACAAGTACCTAGGCCGTGGCGGGTGCTTGGCATCTCTCCAGACGGTGGGAATCAGGTTAGAAACATTGAGGGTGATGATGCTGTGCTGGCTGTCGGGGTCCGGTAAGGAGATCTAGAACCGTCGAGTAGGGTGTTTGTGGAGCGGCTCCGGTAGGGTGGACTACGTTGTGGGCGAAGCGGATCTATGGCCGTGGACGAGGGCATAGGTGAAGCTGCTCCGGTGGTTGGGTTAAGGATGGTGTCGACGACGCGGATCTGCGGCCGTGGACGGGGCCTCAGAAGCTGCTCCGGTGGTTGGGTTAAGGATGGTGTTGACGATGCGGATCTGCGCCCGTGGACGGGGCGTCAGAAGTTGCTCCGGTGGTTGGGTTAAGGGTGGTGTCGACGATGCGGATCTGCGGCCGTGGACGGGGCGTCAGAAGCTGCTCCGGTAGGTTGGATGAGGGTGCGAGGAAGCGCATCTGAGGCCGTGGACTTGTGAGTTGGCAAAGCGGCCCCGGTAGGGTTGAGAATGGTATAGGTGAAGCTACTCCGGTAGGGTTGACGCTGGTGTCGGCGAAGCGGCTCCGGTAGGGTTGAGGAAGGTGTCGGCGAAGTGGCTCCGGTAGGGTTGAGGAAGGTGTCGGCAAAGAGGATCAAAGGCCGTCGATGGGGGCGTCGGTGGGGCGGCTCCGGGGGGTGTGGACGAAGCGTCTCCGGTGGGGAGTACGAATGAGCCGCTGCAGATGCGCGGCGGTTGACAAGAGTACCGGCGAAGCAGATCCGGCACCGTGGACAAGGCCGACACTGAATGGGTTGTGGTACAGTGGTGGATGAGCAGTCTACTTGTTTCTAGGGGAGGTGGGGAGGGGTAGATGCGGTCGCAGAAGCAGATCCGGCGAGGTGGACGCCGCTGGCAGTGAATGGGCTATGGTACGCTGGTGGATGAGCAGTCTAGGGTTTCGAGAGGGGAGGGGAGAAAGGGCAATGAAGTACGGACGACGTGATGTAAGATGCTTTGGTGCTGTGGAGTTAGTCGTTTTTGCGAGAGGGGGAGAGGAAATGGGGGTGCCGTGTAGTGGGGGGAACCGGAAGTTACCAAAGCAGCCCCAACCTATCATGTAGATGAGGGCGGTATTGTAACTGTTGGTCTCCGTGCACCAAGGACAAAAGGGGGATTTCGCATGATAAAGACTAAGGTGGCGGAAATTTTAGAAGGAGGCGGGAGATTTTGCCGCCCGCGGGATCGTTCGTATCCAGTTTCAACTAATTTTGGACCGTGCTAGCGGGAAGGTCATGCTAGACTATGTACACGGGGCACGCGTCAGCAGTTAATAACTGGTGTGAAGTCCACCCCAGAAAAAAAGACAATAACTTGGGATGATGCGCCGATAACTTGGAAGTTCACACAGGCGCGGCCAATCGTACGGGTGTAGTGGCGCGTTCAAAAAAAAAGGGATCAAACGCTCAGCCTATGTATTTCTCGTGTAAATAGATAATTTAGTGCAATTGGCTATTTACTTTAAACATAATGCATTGACGTGTTAGTGTAGAGGCGCACAAAAATAAATGGATATTGTAGTTAGCTACTTAAAAGTGTTATCTCATATGATTATATAGCCTCCATTTCATAAATTGTGTACCCCTTGAATTCATATATGAATATTAAATATATAACTTCAAAATAGAAACTTAAATCATCCAAGACTAATGAATTTGAATGCAAGAGTAACAATGGTGCATGTGCATGATAGCTACATTGGTTGTTTGAAGAAACATCACTGTAACTTTGGCATGCACAACTGAAAAAGGTTTATTTAAATAGAAAAAAATGTGATATGTGAGTGTCCAATCTTTATAGCGTTGAATCGATATTGTACCTTTGGCCACGATACGAAGTAGATATTGACTTATGTTCAAGCGATGCACATCCACGATCGCTAGATAGTGATACGTGAATAAATTGTGCAATCTCTCTCACAAGCATACATATCTCATTTCCCTGTGGGCATCGGAATCACACACGCGCACTTCGTGTATTTCTCTCCCTCCGTCAGGGTTAAATTTGTCTTTCTACCCCATCCTACAAGTCTGTCACACAGAAACACACACGCTCTCTATGTCTAACACGCCCACCCCTTTAATTCCGCCCACCCACAGCCACTAATATCTCAAAGTATAATAATGTCTCTCACACATATGCTATCTACCTATCCCTTAATATAGCTAGATATGTGTCACACAAACTCCTTCTCCCTACTAGCAAGATGCCCATGTGCGTTGCACGGAACATCAAGATGTATTTGTATGAGAAGTTTATCTTGTGGGAGAAAAAGATGAATGAGGGAATGCCTTATTTACAAATGCGGAGAGGGGTGTGGGTATCTTTTTGCAAAATTACCATATTTTCCTTCATGTCCGTCGGATATAAATCGGATGGCCTATATTGCAGGATGGCAGGAACACCATCATCACCAACTCTGTTTTTTTATAAGAGTAGAGATATGTGAGTTTCACTGCCCCCTCCCCCCCACACACACCCACACTTCCCAACACCGAAGGAGTAGGGTGACACCTCGATCTTGATACTAATCTATAGACTGGCTTCTCTCTCAAACATACACACACACACACACTACCCGGCACCGAAGGAGTTGGGTGACACCTCGATCTTGATACTAATCTATCGACTAGATTCTCTCTCAAACATACACACACACACACTACCCGGCACCGAAGGAGTAGGGTGGCACATCGATCTTGATAATAATCTATCGACTCCTCTTTCAAACACACACACACACACACACACACACTCGGTAGTTGTGCCTCTGTGCCTACCGCGCACACTCTCGATACGTCTTTCTCTCCCTCCCCCACCCAACAATGACAGCAGAAGGGTGAGAACTCGATCTGATCATAATCTGTCAATTGGTTTCTCTCTCAAACATTGTGTCTCGGTGCCTCGCTCGGTAGCCCCCTCGATATGTAGACTTCTCGCGCGCGCACAACTGTAGTGACGATGATGCTGAACCCAGTGTGCCTTGTTTTTACCGGCCTCATGTGATAGTTTCCACCTTGTTTCCTGTTAATTAACAAGGCAACCTTTTCTTTGTTACTACTAGTGAATCTGAAATCATTCGGGGCAGACATAAAATATATCACTTCAACCCAATTATCGCAGCAACTATTTTAAAAGAAATTAGCTAGCTGCCCGTGCGTTGCACGGAACATCAAGATGCATTTGTATGAGTAGTTTATCTTGTGAGATAAAAGGATGAACGAGGGAAGGCCTTATTTGCGAACATGGAGAGACGTGTGGGTATATTTTTGCAAAATTGCCATAGTTTCTTTCCTATCCGTTAGATATAAATCCGACGGCCTATATTGCAGGATGGCACGAACACCATCATCACCAACTCTGTTTTCTACTCCCTCCGTCCGAAAATACTTGTCATCAAAATGGATAAAAATAGATGTATTTAAAACTAAAATACGTCTAGATACATTTCCTTTTATCCATTTTGATGACAAGTATTTCCGGACGGAGGGAGTATTTGTCTTTTTAGAGATTTCAACAAGTGACTATGACCGGACCTTACCAACATACTCAAAAAAGTAGTCCATAATTTTGATGTTACCCTCTTTTCTTGGCGGTGCAGTGCCATCTGGATACCTCATAAATAAATCAAGGACAAATCTGACCCCTTCCTGAAAAGACATACGTAGCAAAATGAGTGAATCTACACTCTAAAATATGTCTACATACACATCCGTATGTGATAGTCCATTTGAAATCTGAAAAAGACAAATATTTAGGAACGAATGGAGTATATATAAGAGTAGACATGGAGATATATCTCTAGCATGGTCTACAACAAAAATGTGCTGGGCTGGTTAGCGCCGGATGCTCGCAACGCGATGACATGAGTTCGAGTTCTGTCTTTTTACTTTAGATTTGTATATTATATATTACTCTACTTATTTAATATATACTTCTTTCGCTACTGTACTGACAGTGGAACCCACAGAGTACTTAGAATATTAAGGATGGACTTGTTTCTTTTAAACTTTCTGTACGAAGCTGTAGCCACCCTGCAAGTCACGTGTACACTGTACATGCAATTAACTTTTTATAGAGGGACAATCATACATGCAATTAACTCAAATGGATTAGATGTCACTCTATTATTTCCCGCATAAAGAGCATCTCCAACGGCAGTCGGCAAATTTCCTCCCGCTTCCTTCGGCGGAGGACGACATCAAACGCCAGCGGCATACATTTTTACAACTCTAACCAACCAGATGAAATTCGTGCAAACACGGACTGATTTCATATAAGCATGAAGGATTTCGTATAAAAAAGCCGGTTCTTCATATAAACATGATGGATTTCATTACATTTACATGAACTAAGAGGTGCCAATCCGGCTCTCTTGTATAATTAACACTCCCTCCATCCGGAAATACTTGTCCTAGAAATGGATATGTCTAGACTTATTTTAGTTCTAAATGGCCCGCGGATCCCTTTGTCTTCCTCATGTCCGTCAGACACTTGCGGGGTCGACGAAGGTCCTCGAAAGAGACGAAGCAGCAAAGAAACCACCTGAATCTGCGGTCGTCGCCTCGGCGGTGGCCTTCATGGGTCCCAAATGGCGGCGGCCTCCCGTGTTATACTTCTCCTCGATGATGGCGGCGGACAGGGAGAAGCTGGCCACCGACTCGTCGCTCTCCATGCACCCGGCTTCTGTCTCTGCCTGCATGGCGCTGCCGCAGGCACGGGAGGCGCGCCCACAGACACGGGAGGTGCGACCACCGCAGACACTGGTGGCGCGGTACGACGCGGCAGCGACGGCGCCCGTACCGGCGTGCTCGCTGCCGTGCCGGCGTGGAGCAACTCGCCACTCCTCATCGAGCTGAACTGGAGCGGCGAGTTGCTGAACCACGCACCTGCTTGGGGCGGCAACTGGCTCTGTCGGGCCAAGCGAGGTTGGTGAAGCACCAAGCGGCCTCGCTCGTATCCGGAGGGCTCGGCGGGCCACCCAGCCGGGTAATATGCCGGAGAACGGTTCATCGGAAGCCATCGAAAGGGTGGAGAAAATGGTGAAGGAGGAGATGGGGGAGCGGCGGAGGGGTGCGATTCTTGCCCGCTGTCTGTCTGGCCTCGTGTAAATAGAGGGCGGACGGTAGGAGCTTGGCCGGCGCCTGGCCTCGTTTAAACTGAGGGCGGACGGGAGGAGCTCGGCCGGTGTTGCATTTAATTCCGGCCCGCTCATGGACGGACGTGTGGCCGGAGTAGGATTCTCGGTTTGCATGCGGTTTAACAAAGGGGTTTAATGGAGGCGTCGGGCGTGCAGCGGGTGGCGTAGTACTATTCGATTTGACAGCATTAATGAGCCGTCAAATCACAAAGGCCCCCGCCTCTCGTGAAAACGACCGAGCTAGACTGCCCCACCCTCTAGCCTTTTAAAAAATGTATATACTCCACTTTTGTATAGTAGTATCGATGGATTGCGCCATGGAGCAAAACTTGAAATTAAAAAAGTAGGTGGTACACTCGTGAACTATGTGTCATACATGGCAATAAATAAAGTACTACATGATACTTATATGATACATGGCGCAGGAGTACTAAGTATTATTAATACAGTTTTGCTAGAACTCATCTAGATGAGATATAATTTGGTCTCATTCATCTTTTATAGCCATTGGATGTGATGCTATAAGATGCGTGTGTGCTGACGTGGGTTGTATTTGTTCTTGTGCAACGAATTGTGCAACGAACTGACCACTGCATGTCATGTTTGATAGTCTCAAGTCATTAAAAGCATACAAGCCCCACATCTCTTCTTGGTTGATTCCTCTATTTATGTCCAAAAATAAGAAACAACGTGAGAGTTAATGCACCACGCCTATGTGTTTAGACTAGCCACAATGGTGAGTAACATACACTAGTAACATACACATATCCCTAGACTATGTTACTACCTTCATAGTGGGTACTACCTCCGTCCTGGTTTATAGGTCCCTTTTATAGTTTGTGCCAAATTTTGACTAAAGATTTAACTAACAAAATGTTAATGCATGTCAAGAAAAATTATCTCATTGGATTCGTATTTGAACATAGTTTTGAAAAATATAATGTTTGGTGACATGCGTGAACATTTTCTTAGTTTAATATATGGTCAAAATTTGGCACGAAATACAATGGGGACCAATAAACCCGGACAGAGGTAGTAGTAACATAAGTGTGGTAACATGCAAAGCTTCATTTATTAGGTTATAGACTCATATTGCATTGGGACATGTGATGTTACAGTAACTAGCTAAGTTATTATAACTACCTCTCTCCTCATTAACTCACAGCCACATAAGCAAATTTGCTGAGTTGGACTCGATGTTACTCCTGAAGTTACTCCCACTGTGGCTAGTCTTACTAGTATTTGGTTTTCGTAAGATGACTTATAATACTCACCTAGACGAAGGGAGTATTCGATTTGACAGCGGGCGGCGCAGTTCCCGATACGCCTTTAATGCAGACGAGGGAGGGAGTAGCGGTTCACGATATGTTGAACGGCCAATGCATCCTCCTTCAATTAATGCATGAGGGAAGTAATGGGAGGAGGTCCGGGAAAAGAGGTTGCACAATGTGAATGCAACGCAGTTTGCCCTCATCGCCCTCATATAAAGGCGCCCCTCCTCCATTCCAATGCATCTACCACATCGTACGCACCTAAGCACTTGCCTAAGCACCTACACTAAGCGCAAAAGAGCTCGCTCCAGACCCATGGCGGCGATGCGCGTGAGCGGCCAGCGGCTGCGCCAGATGGTCCACGACGCCGGCCTGCGGCATGGCGCCGAGGATCGTCTCCAGACGGTGTTGGAGACCGGCTGGTGGATGGCCGCCATCGACGCCAACTACGACTCTCAGTTGGACCAGATGATCGTTGCCACCAGCAACAAGTTCACCGTCCTCAAGAAGCTCGCGAACGACATCGCCGTACTCCTCCAGCCCGCACGCCCGGGCTCCTCATTGCCTGCCACCCTAATCGGCCTCCATGGCCGGAACCTCTTTCAAGCACTGGTGGCCCTGCGACTGCCCGCCTGGAGGTCGCGCTCACCGTGAGGCGCCTCGCCCTGCAAGAATTCGTTGACCTACACATCCACGCATACGAGCAAATCGTGTACATAGGTATCTACAAGGCCAGTGAGGACGCTACGACGTTGGCCTTCCTCAACCGGCTGGAAGCCTTGGATGCCTTTGTTGAGAAGCACCTCGACCTCGCCACAAAAGCCGCCGGTCGGTGGCCCGACGCACTAAGTTAAGGAGGAGGAGGTCGTACGTTCATGGATCCATCTTTCTTCTTGCCTTCTGTAACCACCACTGCGATCGCATCATCGTGGCCTTAATTCTTATTGTGCTGTTGCATTCTCGTTCCAGTCAATACCGACATGTGCGATCCCTTTGCTTAATTATATGCATCACTGTAACTAGTACTCCATCCGTCAATTTATAAGTTGTGCTTACCTTTTCCATCAACTTCGTGCAACGCGCGGGCATCTTGCTAGAAACACTTGAATATGTCTATATAATGCGTATGTGATAGTCCATTTGAAATCTCAAAAAAGACAAATATTTAGGTACGGAGGGAGTAATATATTAGGAGCCCTAATAGTATTATATTACTAACTACTACTAGTACTTACCAAGTTTGTACTCCTAATACTATTATATTACTAGTACTACCACTATACAACTAGTAGATACGTGCACGGCACAACATTGTAGGAACAAAACACGGGAAGATCTTGTTTTGGGTGATTTATCTTTTTTTTCAATCAACGTAGTATGAATAATATGATGGGGGGGGGGGCACCCATGAAGTTTATGTGGCTTGGTTGCATGGCTACGGAAGGTTAGAGAAAAATAAATAGATAATGTGTTTAGAGTGCACTCCACTAAATAGATATACTTTGGATCCATTGCAATGTACTGGCACATCTATATCTATACCCCCTATATATTGTGTGAAAAACTTTGAAAGTTGGTCGTTGGATGAAGCCAATCCGACGGTACAAAGATGGCGAATCCGAGCACTACTGGCCATTGGATATCATCCACCAGATTCTGCCACATGTATAATCTAGAAGACTCCATGGTTAAATTTAATTCATGACTAAGTTTGCCACAACTAAGCTCAGGCAAAGTTATTAATAAGTTCTTCAAAATGAGAGCCACAAGTTGGCAAGCCTAAGGGAATATTGCCACATTTTTTGTGGGTATGTCATGTGGGGCCAGTGTGGCTTGCCTAAGGTGTGGCTTGAACCAAACACTCACCTAAGTTAATCAAACTTGCCTAACCTTACATTCCACCAAATTTTGCCACAAGTTGGCAAGCCTAAGGGAATCTTGCCACATTTTTTGTGTGTATGTCATGTGGGGCCAGTGTGGCTTGCCTAAGGTGTGGCCTGAACCAAACACTCACCTAAGTTAATCAAACTTGCCAAACCTTACATTCCACAAAATTTTGCCACAAGTTAGCAAGCCTAAGGGAATCTTGCCACATTTTTTGTGTGTATGCCAT
>NC_041383.1:119105301-119109936 GCF_002162155.2 Triticum dicoccoides
AGTTAATCAAACTTGCTTAACCTTACATTCCACCAAATTTTGCCACAAGTTGGCAAGCCTAAGGGAATCTTGCCACATTTTTGTGTGTATGTCATGTGGGGCCAGTGTGGCTTGAACCAAACACTCACCTAAGTTAATCAAACTTGCCTAACCTTACATTCCACCAAATTTTGCCAGAAGTTGGCAAGCCTAAGGGAATCTTGCCACATTTTTTGCCTGTATGTCATGTGAGGCCAGTGTGGCTTGCCTAAGGTGTGGCTTGAACCAAACACTCACCTAAGTTAATCAAACTTGCCTAACCTTACATTCCACCAAATTTTGCCACATGTTAGAATCCAGAAAACTCCACATGTAGAAGCATAATGCACAAACCACCAGAATCTCATGCGTGCAATGCACGTGTACCTTACTACTAGTACTAGTAGTAGTAAGAAACAAATTCCAGTTTTGGCACAAGCTCGTACTGCGGGAGCACCACAAGGCCTGTCGCAGGAGTTACATTTTCCTCTCGCGGCCCACAGGACCAAACTTCAGTGGCTTAGTGCCCGTCCTATGAGTCAATGACATGTGGGCCTTAAATGCGGCTGGCCCACATGTCATTCTCATGGTGGTGGCGTGGTTCGCGACTCACTCGTTCGAGATGAACAGGCCGGTGGTGGCGTGGCCGTGGCGAGGGTACCACAGCTGGGCGTCGGGGCGTTACAAGGCGTAGATGGCCACACCGGCGGGTACTACATGTAGTACATAAGTACTTCAGCTGAGGATTGATGCCCGGGACGAAATGTGTCACAGCCGCTGGAAAATTCGATGGTGCGGGAGTACGGATCGGAGCACAGCAGCGGAGCAGGCAAACCGCGTCCAATCGGGTGTGTCTGTGGTAGAAAGTTGATGGTTGCCGCAGTTCAGCTGGCTCGCTTGTCATGCACACAAAGGCAGAGGAGCGGTGGGGCCGAGAGGGATGAGGGGCACGAACAATCCTACCATTCTGTCACTGACATGTGGGACCCATAAGCGTGGGTCCCACCTGTCAGCGAAGGAAAGGCAGGGAAAGGCAGTGATAGCCATGTCAGAGGATCCATGTCCACGTCGGGGTACGTCGTGCCGTGGGTTGGAGCGGCGTCGAGGGAATCGCGTGTGGGTGTGGCAGTGGTAGGAACAAGAAACGTGATGGTCGCCGTGGTTCAACTTCCATGGACAAGCTGTCGTGTCTGCTAACACATGTACATCAAAACTAGAGTGTTTATATTTCAAGCACGTGAACAAGTATTATTCTACTAGTTTGGATCCATTGCAACGCACGGGCCAGCACATTGGTAGTAGTAGTGTCCATCTCTATCTCTAGAGGCCTTCCCTCGTTCATCCTTTTCTCTCACAAGATAAACTACTCATACAAATGCATGTTGATGTTCTGTCGAACGCACAAGGATGTTTCCTTGGGGGTCTCTCCAGCATGGCGTGGCCGTAGTTGCAAGTTGACGCCCCTTGAGATGCCGACGTTGAGGGGCACTCGTATTTCCTCCGATGAGCAGGTAAGATGAGTTTAATCACGTAGTAAATGCATTCTAAAGACTACTTCCGTGTCTATTTCCTAATTCTCCCCCTGCCCACTGTTTCACAGGCTAGGCTTGGTGTGAGTGGATATTGGCTTTCATATGTATGGGAGGGTACCAACATCAATTTGCACAACATTTACAATGGTGACACTGTTCCCATAGAACTTTTGTCCAACATTGGGATCAGCCATGCAACGGGCCACCGCATGAATTGGTACGATGGAACCACGGTGAGATTGAATAAAAGATAGCACGAACCTTGCACATGGCGGTCAAAGGCGGACCATGCTGTCTGCGGCCGATTTGTTGCCGTACGAGTAGGAAGACACTGTGCTCCTTTCTAACTGCATCTTCGCGGTGACAAACCAGGGGACTTATTTTGTATGGGACCCATCCTACGATATACTCCCTCTCTCCCAGTTTATTTGTTTTGAATCTTTTTGTTTTATAAGTTTCAAATTCAAATTTAGAGCTCCCCATCACATGTTGAGATTACAATGTCCATTAAATCATTGCGTGCATGTATAGTAAAGAAACAAATCTCGAGTTTGGCACGAGTTCGTGCTGCGGGAGCACCACAAGCCCTGGCGCAGGAGTTACATTTCCCTCTCAGGGCCGTCGGGACTGAGCTTCAGCGCCTTACTACACCTAACTTTGAGTCAGTAACATGTGGACCCGATAGGTGACTGGTCCACATGTAATGCTCCCGAAGGCAGAGGGGCAGTGGGGCCAAGAGGGGTGAGCCGCAGGTCGGGGGACGTGTGGTTTCATGGGTTCGAGCATCATCGTGGGAATCGCGGGTGGCTATGGTAGATACTTGATGCTCGCCGCATTTTAGGTGGCCCACATGTAATGCACACAAAGGCAGAGGGGCGGTGCAGCCGAGAGGGGTGAGGCGCACGTCGGGGGGCGTGGTGCCGTGGGTTGGAGAGGCGTCGTGGGAATCGTGAGATGAAACGTGATGGTCGCCGTAGTTGAACTTCCATAGACAAGCTGTCATGTCTACGGACACATGCAATGTATACCGATCACTGGAAGGAGTAGCAGAGAAAGCTATATATGCGGATAAATAGTTCCTTATAGTCAAGCGGACCCATGCTACTACTCTGTTCCAAAGACATGCACACCATTGAAATAGTCCATCTATATTAATATACTCCGAGAGGGAATAATTTTTTTTACAATAGAGGAAATAGTTCATCCATCCATAATGCCCTCCTGCTGGTGCAGCGTTTTCTTATTCTTCTTCTTCTTGTTGTTGTTCTCATTCTCTGTTGGAGACGGCTTCACAACAATCTCTTTGGACCTTGCAGCTATCTCAAAACTCACACGGGCATCAAGGGCAGCATATTTTATCCGCTCGTACATCAAGGGATAATTCTCCCATCCAGACGACCTTAATGCCACCATCTCGTCACCCTTCTGAAGATTTGTAACAAGCACAAAATTTGCTACGTCGAATAGGGATGGTGTCTGTTTAGCACAATCTTCTACAGGAATTTTGATTTTGGTTTGTAGGTCAGCGATGCTTTTCAAATCAAGGTTGTACGGCTCCAGCTTCTGTTTGTCCCCTTCGATGGCTGCCCCACAGAAGTATACGTCCTCCCGAGACAATAAATTGTGAAGCTCACCTGGTATGGAGGGAGAGTGTATGATGTGGTACACCAAAACTTCATCTTCGAGGCACAGCTGAAGGACGGCGGCGTGCTGGAGCTTCCCAGGGACACGCTCCATGTACTCTGCGTCGAGACCGATGACCCTCGTCTCTACCTTCTTGAGGGAGTTGGATACATTGTTGATCCACTAACGAACAACCCTTGGGTGGACGGTGACGGTGGCAACTATGCGCATCGAGCCTTCGACGAGGACATGTTGGACGCTAAAAACCTGCATCTCGACCTCTTTCGCCATTTGGAACCACTGGAATGGAGGGCTATGATTTGGAGAATTAGGATTAGATGGCTAGTCTAACTGAAGTAGTAGATGATTATTTAAAGAGGTTAAAACAATGTGAACACCGTGGGGTTTGGATGCAAATGAAGACGAAGGGGAGGTGAAGAAGCCGAGGCGAATCGGTTCCCGATGAAGAAGTAAATGGGAGAAGTGGCGTAAAGGCAGTTGATTAGACGGCTAGGTAGACTAAACGAAAAGGCTATGCCGCCCCTGTGCCTAATATATTTGAAACCTCCTACTAGTACTTACCAAGTTTGTACTCCTAATACTATTATATTACTAGTACTACCACTATACAACTAGTAGATACGTGCACGGCACAACATTGTAGGAACAAAAAGCGGGAAGATCTTGTTTTGGGTGATTTATCTTTTTTTTTCAATCAACGTAGTATGAATAATATGATGTGGGGGGGCACCCATGAAGTTTATGTGGCTTGGTTGCATGGCTACGGAAGGTTAGAGAAAAATAAATAGATAATGCGTTTAGAGTGCACTCCACTAAATAGATATAGTTTGGATCCATTGCAACGGACCGGCACATCTATATCTATACCCCCTATATAGTGTGTGAAAAACTTTGAAAGTTGGTCGTTGGATGAAGCCAATCCGACGGTACAAAGATGGCAAATCCGAACACTACTGGCCATTGGATATCATCCACCAGATTCTGCCACATGTATAATCTAGAAGACTCCATGGTTGAATTTAATTCATGACTAACTTTGCCACAACTAAGCTCAGACAAAGTTATTAATAAGTTCTTCAAAATGAGAGCCACAAGTTGGCAAGCCTAAGGCAATCTTGCCACATTTTTTGTGGGTATGTCATGTGGGGCCAGTGTGGCTTGCCTAAGGTCTGGCTTGAACCAAACACTCACCTAAGTTAATCAAACTTGCCTAACCTTACATTCCACCAAATTTTGCCACAAGTTGGCAAGCCGAAGGGAATCTTGCCACATTTTTTGTGTGTATGTCATGTGGGGCCAGTGTGGCTTGCCTAAGGTGTGGCCTGAACCAAACACTCACCTAAGTTAATCAAACTTGCCTAACCTTACATTCCACCAAATTTTGCCACAAGCTGGCAAGCCTAAGGGAATCTTGCCACATTTTTTGTGTGTATGCCATGTG
>NC_041383.1:119110301-119114874 GCF_002162155.2 Triticum dicoccoides
TCCACCAAATTTTGCCAGAAGTTGGCAAGCCTAAGGGAATCTTGCCACATTTTATGTGTGTATGTCATGTGGGGACAGTGTGGCTTGAACCAAACACTCACCTAAGTTAATCAAACTTGCCTAACCTTACATTCCACCAAATTTTGCCACAAGTTGGCAAGCCTAAGGGAATCTTGCCACATTTTTTGTGTGTATGTCATGTGAGGCCAGTGTGGCTTGCCTAATGTGTGGCTTGAACCAAGCACTCACCTAAGTTAATCAAACTTGCCTAACCTTACATTCCACCAAATTTTGCCACATGTTAGAATCCAGAAAACTCCACATGTAGAAGCATAATGCACAAACCACCAGAATCTCATGCGTGCAATGCACGTGTACCTTACTACTAGTACTAGTAGTAGTAAGAAACAAATTCTAGTTTTGGCATGATCTGGTACTGCGGGAGCACCACAAGGCCTGTCGCGGGAGTTACATTTTCCTCTCGGGGCCCACGGGACCAAATTCAGTGGCTTAGTGCCCGGCCTATGAGTCAATGACATGTGGGCCTTAAATGCGGCTGGCCCACATGTCATTCTCATGGTGGTGGCGTGGTTCGCGACTCACTCGTTCGAGATGAACATGCCGGTGGTGGCGTGGCCATGGCGAGGGTACCACAGCTGGGCGTCGAGGCGTTACGAGGCATAGATGGCCACACCGGCGAGTACTACATGTAGTACATAAGTACTCCAGCTAAGGATTGATGCCCGGGACAAAATGTGTCACAGCCGCTGGATGAAAATTCGATGGTGCGGGAGTACGGATCGGAGCACAGCAGCGGAGCAGGCAAACCGCGTCCAATCGGGTGTGTCTGTGGTAGAAAGTTTATGGTCGCCACAGTTCAGCTGGCCTGCTTGTCATGCACACAAAGGCAGAGGAGCGGTGGGACCGAGAGGGATGAGGGGCACGAACAATCCTACCATTCTGTCACTGACATGTCGGACCCATAAGCATGGGTCCCACCTGTCAGCGAAGGAAAGGCAGGGCAAGGCAGTGATAGCCACGTCAGAGGATCCATGTCCACGTCGGGGGACGTCGTGCCATGGGTTGGAGCGGCGTCGTGGGAATCGCGTGTGGGTGTGGCAGTGGTAGAAACAAGAAAGGTGATGGTCGCCATGGTTCAACTTCCATGGACAAGCTGTCGTGTCTGCTAACACATGTACATCAAAACTAGAGTGTTTATATTTCAAGCACGTGAACAAGTATTATTCTACTAGTTTGGATCCATTGCAACGCACGGGCTAGCACATTGGTAGTAGTAGTGTCCATCTCTATCTCTAGAGGCCTTCCCTCGTTCATCCTTTTCTCTCACAAGATAAACTACTCATACAAATGCATCTTGATGTTCCGTGGAACGCACGAGGATGTTTCCTTGGGGGTCTCTCCAGCGTGGCGTGGCCGTAGTTGCAAGTTGACGCCCCTTGAGATGCCGACGTTGAGGGGTACTCGTATTTCCTCCGATGAGCAGGTAAGATGAGTTTAATCACGTAGTAAATGCATTCTAAAGACTACTTCCACGTCCATTTCCTAATTCTCCCCCTGCCCACTGTTTCATAGGCTAGGCTCGGTGTGAGTGGAGATTGGCTTGCATATGTATGGGAGGGTACCAACATCAATTTGCACAACATTTACAATGGTGACACTGTTCCTGTAGAACCTTTGTCCAACATTGGGATCAACCATGCAACGGGCCACCGCATGAATTGGTACGATGGAACCACGATGAGATTGAATAAAAGATAGCACGAACCTTGCACATGGCGGTCAAAGGAGGACCATGCTGTCTGCGGCCGATTTGTTGCCGTACGAGTAGGAAGACACTGTGCTCCTTTCTAACCGCATCTTCGCGGTGACAAACCAGGGGACTTATTTTGTATGGGACTCATCCTACGATATACTCCCTCTCTCCCAGTTTATTTGTTTTGAATCTTTTCGTTTTATAAGTTTCAAATTCAAATTCAGAGCTCCCCATCACATGTTGAGATTACAATGTCCATTAAATCATTGCGTGCATGTATAGTAAAGAAACAAATCTCGAGTTTGGCACGAGTTCGTGCTGCGGGAGCACCACAAGCCCTGGCGCAGGAGTTACATTTCCCTCTCAGGGCCGTCGGGACTGAGCTTCAGCACCTTACTACACCTACCTTTGAGACAATAACATGTGGACCTGATAGGTGACTAGTCCACATGTAATGCTCCCGAATGCAGAGGGGCAGTGGGGCCAAGAGGGGTGAGCCGCAGGTCGGGGGACGTGTGGTTTCGTGGGTTCGAGCAGCGTCGTGGGAATCGCGGGTGGCTGTGGTAGAAACTTGATGCTCGCGGCATTTTAGGTAGCCCACATGTAATGCACACAAAGGCAGAGGGGTGGTGCAGCCGAGAGGGATGAGGCGCACGTCGGGGGGCGTGGTGTCGTGGGATGGAGAGGCGTCATGGGAATCGTGAGATGAAACGTGATGGTCGCCGTAGTTGAACATCCATGGACAAGCTGTCATGTCTACGGACACATGCAATGTATACCGATCACTGGAAGGAGTAGCAGAGAAAGCTATATATGCGGATAAATAGTTCCTTATAGTCAAGCGGACCCATGCTACTACTCTGTTGCAAAGACATGCACACCATTGAAATAGTCCATCTATATCAATATACACCGAGAGGGAATAATTTTTTTACAAGAGAGCAAACAGTTCATCCATCCATAATGCCCTCCTGCTGGTGCAGCGTTTTATTCTTCTTCTTCTTCTTCTTGTTGTTGTTCTCATTTTCTGTGGGAGACGGCTTCACAACAATCTCTTTGGACCTTGGAGCTATCTCAAAACTCACACGGGCATCGAGGGCAGCATATTTTATCCGCTCGTACGTCAAGGGATAATTCTCCCATCCAGACGACCTTAATGCCACCGTCTCGTCACCCTTCTGAATATTTGTACCGAGCACGAAATTTGCTACATCGAATAGGGATGGTGTCTGTTTAGCAAAATCTTCTACAGGAATTTTGATTCTGGTTTGTAGGTCAGCGATGCTTTTCAAATCAAGGTTGTACAGCTCCAGCTTCTGTTTGTCCCCTTCGATGGCTGCCCCACAGAAGTATACGTCCTCCCGACACAAGAAATTGTGAAGCTCACCTGGAATGGAGGGCGAGTGTATGATGTGGTACACCAAAACATCATCTTCGAGGCACAGCTGAAGGACGGCGGCGCGCTGGATCTTCCCAGGGGCACGCTCCGTGTACTCTGCGTCGAGACCGATGACCCTCATGTCTACCTTGTTGAGGGAGTTGGATACATTGTTGATCCACTGCCGAACAACCCTTGGGTGGACGGTGACGGTGGCAACTATGCGCATCGAGCCTTCGACGAGGACATGTTGGATGCTAAAAACCTGCATCTCGATCTCTTTCGCCATTTGGAACCGCTGGAATGGAGGGCTATGGTTTGGAGAATTAGGATTAGATGGCTAGTCTAACTGAAGTAGTAGATGATTATTTAAAGAGGTTAAAACAATGTGAATGCCGTGGGGTTTGGATGCAAATGAAGATGAAGGGGAGGTGAAGAAGCCGAGGCGAATCGGTTCCCGATGAAGAAGTAAATGGGAGAAGTGGCATGCAGGCAGTTGATTAGACGGCTAGGTAGACTAAACGAAAAGGCTATGCCGCCCCTGTGCCTAATATATTTGAAACGTCCTACTAGTACTTACCAAGTTTGTACTCCTAATACTATTATATTACTAGTACTACCACTATACAACTAGTAGATACGTGCACGGCACAACATTGTAGGAACAAAAAATGGGAAGATCTTGTTTTGGGTGATTTATCTTTTTTTCAATCAACGTAGTATGAATAATATGATGTGCGGGGCACCCATGAAGTTTATGTGTCTTGGTTGCATGGCTACGGAAGGTTAGAGAAAAATAAATAGATAATGTGTTTAGAGTGCACTCCACTAAATAGATATACTTTGGATCCATTGCAACGGACCGGCACATCTATATCTATACCCCCTATATAGTGTGTGAAAAACTTTGAAAGTTGGTCGTTGGATGAAGCCAATCCGACGGTACAAAGATGGCAAATCCGAGCACTACTGTCCATTGGATATCATCCACCAGATTCTGCCACATGTATAATCTAGAAGACTCCATGGTTGAATTTAATTCATGACTAACTTTCCCACAACTAAGCTCAGGCAAAGTTATTAATAAGTTCTTCAAAATGAGAGCCACAAGTTGGCAAGCCTAAGGGAATCTTGCCACATTTTTTGTGGGTATGTCATGTGGGGCCAGTGTGGCTTGCCTAAGGTGTGGCTTGAACCAAACACTCACCTAAGTTAATCAAACTTGCCTAACCTTACATTCCACCAAATTTTGCCACAAGTTGGCAAGCCTAAGGTAATCTTGCCACATTTTTTGTGTGTATGTCATGTGGAGCCAGTGTGGCTTGCCTAATGTGTGGCTTGAACCAAACACTCACCTAAGTTAATCAAACTTGCCTAACCTTACATTCCACCAAATTTTGCCAGAAGTTGGCAAGCCTAAG
>NC_041383.1:119115239-119143181 GCF_002162155.2 Triticum dicoccoides
CATTCCACCAAATTTTGCCACAAGTTGGCAAGCCTAAGGGAATCTTGCCACATTTTTTGTGTGTATGTCATGTGGGGCCAGTGTGGCTTGAACCAAACACTGAACTAAGTTAATTAAACTTGCCTAACCTTACATTCCACAAAATTTTGCCACAAGTTGGCAAGCCTAAGGGAATCTTGCCACATTTTTTGTGTGTATGTCATGTGGGGCCAGTGTGGCTTGAACGAAACACTCACCTAAGTTAATCAAACTTGCCTAACCGTACATTCCACCAAATTTTGCCACAAGTTGGCAAGCCTAAGGCAATCTTCCCACATTTTTTGTGTGTATGTCATGTGAGGTCAGTGTGGCTTGCCTAAGGTGTGGCTTGAAACAAACACTCACTTAAGTTAATCAAACTTGCCTAACCTTACATTCCACCAAATTTTGCCACATGTTAGAATCCAGAAAACTCCACATGTAGAAGCATAATGCACAAACCACCAGAATCTCATGCGTGCAATGCACGTGTACCTTACTACTAGTACTAGTAGTAGTAAGAAACAAATTCCAGTTTTGGCACGAGCTCGTACTGCGGGAGCACCACAAGGCCTGCCGCAGGAGTTACATTTTCCTCTCGGGGCCCATGGGACCAAACTTCAGTGGCTTAGTGCCCGGCCTATGAGTCAATGACATGTGGGCCTTAAATGCGGCTGGCCCACATGTCATTCTCATGGTGGTGGCGTGGTTCGCAACTCACTCGTTCGAGATGAACAGGCCGGTGGTGGCGTGGCCGTGGCGAGGGTACCACAGCTGGGCGTCGGGGCGTTACGAGGCATAGATGGCCACACCGGCGGGTACTACATGTAGTACATAAGTACTCCAGCTGAGGATTGATGCCCGGGAAAAAATGTGTCACAGCCGCTGGATGAAAATTCGATGGTGCGGGAGTACGGATCGGAGCACAGCAGCGAAGCAGGCAAACCGCGTCCAATCGGGTGTGTCAGTGGTAGAAAGTTGATGGTCGCCGCAGTTCAGCTGGCCCGCTTGTCATGCACACAAAGGCAGAGGAGCGGTGGGGCCGAGAGGGATGAGGGGCACGAACAATCCTACCATTCTGTCACTGACATGTGGGACCCATAAGCGTGGGTCCCACCTGTCAGCGAAGGAAAGGCAGGGCAAGGCAGTGATAGCCACGTCAGAGGATCCATGTCCACGTTGGGGGATGTCGTGCCATGGGTTGGAGCGGCATCGTGGGAATCGCCTATGGGTGTGGCAGTGGTAGAAACAAGAAACGTGATGGTCGTCGTGGTTCAACTTCCATGGACAAGTTGTCGTGTCTCCTAACACATGTAGATCAAAACTAGAGTGTTTATATTTCAAGCACGTGAACAAGTATTATTCTACTAGTTTGGATCCATTGCAACGCACGGGCCAGCACATTGGTAGTAGTAGTGTCCATCTCTATCTCTAGAGGCCTTCCCTCGTTCATCCTTTTCTCTCACAAGATAAACTACTCATACAAATGCATCTTGATGTTCCGTGGAACGCACGAGGATGTTTCCTTGGGGGTCTCTCCAGCGTGGCGTGGCCGTAGTTGCAAGTTGACGCCCCTTGAGATGCCGACATTGAGGGGCACTTGTATTTCCTACGATGAGCAGGTAAGATGAGTTTAATCACGTAGTAAATGCATTCTAAAGACTACTTCCGTGTCCATTTCCTAATTCTCCCCCTGCCCACTGTTTCACAGGCTAGGCTCGGTGCGAGTGGAGATTGGCTTGCATATGTATGGGAGGGTACCAACATCAATTTGCACAACATTTACAATGGTGACACTGTTCCCGTAGAACCTTTGTCCAACATTGGGATCAGCCATGAAACGGGCCACCGCATGAATTGGTACGATGGAACCACGGTGAGATTGAATAAAACATAGCACGAACCTTGCACATGGCGGTCAAAGGCAGACCATGCTGTCTGCGGCCGATTTGTTGCCGTACGAGTAGGAAGACACTGTGCTCCTTTCTAACCGCATCTTCGCGGTGACAAACCAGGGGACTTATTTTGTATGGGACTCATCCTACGATATACTCCCTCTCTCCCAGTTTATTTGTTTTGAATCTTTTCGTTTTATAAGTTTCAAATTCAAATTTAGAGCTCCCCATCACATGTTGAGATTACAATGTCCATTAAATCATTGCGTGCATGTATAGTAAAGAAACAAATCTCGAGTTTGGCACGAGTTCGTGCTGCGGGAGCACCACAAGCCCTGGCGCAGGAGTTACATTTCCCTCTCAGGGCCGTCGGGACTGAGCTTCAGCACCTTACTACACCTACCTTTGAGATAATAACATGTGGACCCGATAGGTGACTGGTCCACATGTAATGCTCCCGAAGGCAGAGGGGCAGTGGGGCCAAGAGGGGTGAGCCGCAGGTCGGGGGACATGTGGTTTCATGGGTTCGAGTAGCGTCGTGGGAATCGCGGGTGGCTGTGGTAGAAACTTGATGCTCGCGGCATTTTAGGTAGCCCACATGTAATGCACACAAAGGCAGAGGGGCGATGCAGCTGAGAGGGGTGAGGCGCACGTCGGGGGGCGTGGTGCCGTGGGATGGAGAGGCGTCGTGGGAATCGCGAGATGAAACGTGATGGTCGCCGTAGTTGAACATCCATGGACAAGCTGTCATGTCTACGGACACATGCAATGTATACCGATCACTGGAAGGAGTAGCAGAGAAAGCTATATATGCGGATAGTCAAGCGGACCCACGCTACTACTCTGTTCCAAAGACATGCACACCATCGAAATAGTCCATCTATATCAATATACACCAAGAGGGAATAATTTTTTTACAAGAGAGGAAATAGTTCATCCATCCATAATGCCCTCCTGCTGGTGCAGCGTTTTCTTCTTCTTCTTCTTCTTCTTGTTGTTGTTATCATTCTCTGTGGGAGACGGCTTCACAACAATCTCTTTGGACCTTGGAGCTATCTCAAAACTCACACGGGCATCGACGGCAGCATATTTTATCCGCTCGTACGTCAAGGGATAATTCTCCCATCCAGACGACCTTAATGCCACCGTCTCATCACCCTTCTGAAGATTTGTACCGAGCACAAAATTTGCTACGTCGAATAGGGATGGTGTCTGTTTAGCACAATCTTCTACAGGAATTTTGATTCTGGTTTGTAGGTCAGCGATGCTTTTCAAATCAAGGTTGTACGGCTCCAGCTTCTGTTTGTCCCCTTCGATGGCTGCCCCACAGAAGTATACGTCCTCCCGAGACAAGAAATTGTGAAGCTCACCTGGTATGGAGGGCGAGTGTATGTTTTTAAACACCAAAACATCATCTTCGAGGCATAGCTGAAGGACGGCGGCGCGCTGGATCTTCCCAGGGGCATGCTCCATGTACTCTGCGTCGAGACCGATGACCCTCGTCTCTACCTTTTGGAGGGAGTTGGATACATTGTTGATCCACTGCCGAACAACCCTTGGGTGGACGGTGACGGTGGCAACTATGCGCATTGAGCCTTCGACGAGGACATGTTGGACGCTAAAAACCTGCATCTCGATCTCTTTCGCCATTTGGAACCGCTGGAATGGAGGGCTATGGTTTGGAGAATTAGGATTAGATGGCTAGTCTAAATGAAGTAGTAGATGATTATTTAAAGAGGTTAAAACAATGTGAACGCAGTGGGGTTTGGATGCAAATGAAGACGAAGGGGAGGTGAAGAAGCCGAGGCGAATCGGTTCCCGATGAAGAAGTAAATGGGAGAAGTGGCGTGCAGGCAGTTGATTAGACGGCTAGGTAGACTAAACGAAAAGGCTATGCGGGTAGACTGAGGAGTCGTACCTGTTCGTGTACGTGCCCATCCTTCCTGATAGGTGGGACCTATGCAAACAGATAAAAAAATGTGTCGCAACTTTTTTTTGAGCCCGTGAGTGGAAGACACAACATTCTCTGGTTAAGGAATACTCCCTCCGTTTAGGTGAGTATAAGTCACCTTATGAAAATCAGGTTTTCCCAAAACCATTAGGCGTGGAGCATTAACTTCCTGCTCGATCCCCTCCCAGCCTCGTTAGCCAGCGTTCTCTTCCTCTGCTGCCGCGTTCTACGTTTCCATTTTTCCTGTTCTCAAGTGTGGAACGATCTGCATGCCGTCCTTAATGCCCCAGAACGACCACTGCATGCATCACGGCAGGGCGTTGATTGGGCATGCACGAGAATTTGGTTCTGCTCACAATATGGATGATACCTGAACGATGAAGTGAACAGGCATGCTAGCACGGGAGACCTATTTCTGCTATACAATACTGGAGTACTCATGTTCCTACTACTACTAGTAGTAGTAGTAGTAGTACAACTGTGGTACACTTGATGGTCAAAATACTATTCATACGGTCCTCACAGTGAAGTGACAACACCCTGCGCCTGACACTAGTCCAGGCGAGGCGGCGTGTTCGGGTTACCAAAGTCAGCCTCACCCTGTGCACTGTGCAGTCTGTCACCGCCGCTATATAGCAAATTGGCGCCTCGCCTCGTCTCCCTCTCCGCTCCCATAGCACCACTCCATCTCCATCTCCTTCTCCGTCTCCGTCTCCGTCTCCATCTCACTGTGCCCCCGTGTACCGTCGCCTCACTCGCCTCCCCCAGTACCACTATTCCCTCGCTAGCCGCTCCAACACCGACATCATTCTCCCCCATAAATCAAGCCCCATTCCAAACTCCACCATGGCCGAACGCGAACCGTGCAGCATCCATACGAGCCGCGATTGGAGCAATCTCCCCGGTGACATCCTCGACCTCTGTTGTTCGTGTATGGATATGTTGACCGCCCTGCGGCTGGCTGCATGCTCGAGGGACATGCACACGGCCATCGTCGAAGCGAGGCCTAAGCTTTTCAAGACACCCTGCTTGTTGCTATCTGGTCTTGCGAGATTGGCTCACCATGATACGGAGGCGTGCATGATGCCCCTCGACTTCAATCCGATCTCCATTAGCCGAAACTTCTTTGCAGGTATGTAGTGTGTCGCCTTACATCATTTCCCTTGACATCGATCCAATCACCATCGCTCAAAACTTCTTGGCAGGTATGTACTGGGTCGGCATGAACTCCCACTGGATGGTTTCCTTCAGAGAAGACGGTAAAAAGTTGGTGCTCGTGAACTTCCAAACCTCCCATGAGATTATCCTTCCTCCGTTGGATTATATAGAGTATTACCATCGCGGTCCAAGTCATCTAGATTACTACATCAGTTGGACGAACCTTGTTTTGCAGAAGATTGTAATCTGCCAAGTACCCACACGACATGCGAATTACGCAGACTTCAAGCTAATTGCCTTGTTCGACCGTGGACTCGCCTATCTTTACGCCGGTGCCCTTTTTAGCTGGAGACAACTCGGCTCGCAGTGGATCATCGTCAAAGCTGATACACACTTCTGTGATGCTATTGAACACAATGGCATCATCTACGCGATCGATAAAGCAGATGGCACCACGTATTGCTGGGACGACGCGTGTAAGTTGTTTCCATCTCATGTTAATGATGACGCCATGACACTGTTTGAACTTTTTTTGATGATTGGCATATCCCTGTTTGAGCAGAATTTGAGTAGAACTATAGCAATATATTAGAGACGCCGTAAATCAACTATATTTGGAATGAGTTAATTCATGCGATTGTGATCATGTCATTACAACCAATTTGTACCCTGAATAATCAAACGGTTAGGAATATATGGATATTATCCTTATTTTACAGTAATCTATATACTACTACTAAATATGAGTGTGTATCAATGGCCATGTTAGTTTCCTCATTTTCATGATGTAGAAACATGCACCACACTGTTGGTTTCATCTAACCATACATTAGGGAAGTAAATGTGCATATGGAGAACTCTATATTTGGAAGTAGTGAAATCCTGCAATGCCTACCATGTGTACATACCTATATTCGCCCTTCAGCAATCAATGGCTAGAATAATACCCTCACAAATTTTTTGCCCACAAAACACGAGTATATAACAATGCATGGTCTATTAGTTACCTTGAAGAATTTGTTTGTGAGGACAGAACATGATTACATAACATGCATGACATGGTAGTTTCCTGTGAAGAATCGATTGCGAGATAACATGAGTATAACCATGCATGGCACTTCTATATTTTCGAACTCAGTATACATTTCCCTGTATTTTCCTCCCAGTTCCAACAGGGACATATCAATGATGTTTCTTGCATTATCCTACTCATACTCTAAACAATGCTGATCTTACATTAACAATGATTGTCCTTTTTGATATGATGCAGTGTCCCTACAGTTACTGCCCTTTGTAATTACACCACCTTTGCCAAAAACAGGGAAGCACAACTGGTTCCTCGCTCGATCAGACGACGGAAAAAGACTGATGATCATTCGGACACATGAGCCGGAAAAGTTATATTGCAAAAACCCCACTGTATACAAGCACCGTGTAATACGTGAGTATCCGGACAGTGGCTGTTACGTCTATGAGCAGGATACCAACTTGTTGGGGCCTTTCGGATTTTTTAGTTGGAGGCGGGTAAACAGCCTTGGTTCACACTCTCTATTTCTCGGACTCAATTATCCGATTAACCAGGAGATCACCGTTGGCAAGGACCTTGACGGCAGAGAGGCTCTGTTTGCTATGGAAAACTGTGTCTACATGGCGAGCCCTAGGAGTTCGGGAGCATACTCCCCTGATTGTCAACGATACAGCCTGCATCCAAAAGAAGGTGAGAATGACAAAGGCATCCGGATTAACTTTGATCCTTGGATGTCTCAATTACGACAGGCAGTGATGTGGTTCAAGCCTTCAGCTTGATAGGTAATCGGGCTGTTGCATCGAAAGGATGGAGTACTGGAGTCTCCGGATCACTGATCGCTGAAGCGGGGCTGCAAATTATGATGGTGTTGGATCATCTCTTCGAATGACTTTGTTTTCTTTGCTGCTGGTTCTGGATGGGTAGTTCTTTCTTTTGTTATGCATATTCCTTGTCATTTGGTCATCCTCGTCTATGTCACTCTTTCTATGTAATAGTTGCTTCTGTTTAGAATGTCATTCTCGTCTGGATCACGAGAGTCTGAGCGCTTCAAATGGGTACGTTTTGGTGGTGTAGCAAGACTTCTTATGAACTATCATGTCTTGCTGTTTATGTCAGTAGTATTCACTAGTCAGTGTTTGAATGTTGTATATATCGTTGTTTCGAACTGTTTATTGTCTCGAACTACTGGTGGGCTAAATGAGGGCATCACCATTCTCCAGTGTTCAGAGTATATCTCCTTTTTTCAAGTTATATAATTTGAGCTCACTGTCTTTTCTATGATGTACACTTGTTTGGGCCAGTGAGGTGTCGTTGAATATGGGCCGAGTAGTAACGCAATGCCAAACAGGTCATTTATGACTCTCGGGCCGGGCTCTCAAAAGATCCTGAAAAAAAGGTCGGGCTCTCCAAAAAAGAAAGAATAAGGACTCTTAGGCCGACATGTGGGAGCCACCGGTGTTTTCGTGCGCTTGCGCGCCGAGGGCATATTGGCGCGTGCTCGAAATTCATGCTACCTTTTCATCCCCAGTCTCCCGCCCCTCCCCCACCTCTGGAATCTCGATTCCTACTCCAGTTCCCCCAAATCCCCCTCCTGTACTCCTTGTACTCAAGCGCACTATCATGTCGTTGGTCAACGCGGATCTCCGAGCCAGAGATCCTGAGGTTCGTCCTGCCTTCGGTCGCTGCATGTTGTCGCTCAACAGTGGCATGGCGGTGCTTGATGACCAGTTTGCCGGCAAAGTGCTGATGGTAACCATCAATGGCGACCGGCCTCCCGTCTCGCCGGACGACCTTGTCAAAGCTCTTGGCATTGCGCACGGCATCCAAATAAGTGACTTGCTCGTCGAAGTCTGTCCGTCACCGGCTGATTTCTTCGTCAGGTTCCGAACAACTTTCGACTGCAGACGTGTGTTCGAATCTTCCTGGCGTTTGTTCTGCGATGGTACGCTGGTGAGCTTTGATCGGTGACACCCAGGATGGGGCTTGGTGCCCTTTGTGCTTGAGTTTTTAACGAAGCTTACCGTCCACAGCATGCCTCGACGTGCTTGGAACAACGAGTCCATGAACGAGCTTATCAACGACCTTGGAGGTGATCTCGTAAGTATGTTTGTTCCTCTAGACAGCTGGGCTCTAACGGTTATGGCATGGATGAAGAAGCCGTACACTATACCGAAGGTGATTGGTGTTGAGATACTGGTGCAGGAATCGGGGTTGTACTATTCGTCGCCACCAAGGCCACCACGGACCACGTTAGGGATGTACCTATATCGAGTGTTCGTGCATGTCGAAGAAGTGGTCAATCCATCAATCGAAGTCCTGCCGCCCCCGCTGGTGCCAGGGTCCATCGATGACGTCCATTACAGGAGTCAACGTCAGACTTTCCCCGTGTTGCTCGGAAGGATGGATGGCACAGGGCCTACTCCATCGCGCGGCGGAGGCCACTGCTTCTTTGGGAGAAGAGGCAGGGTTGGCTGCCTGGATGTGCTCTAATTTGAGGTAACAACTGAATCTTGTCAGATAGTACTAGTTAAATCTGAGCTATGGGTCTGAAGCACTGATATGCTAGTACATATTATTGTGATCTGTTCTAATTTTGTACCTGAAATATTTTTAGAAAGGGTTGTACGTCAACTTAATGTGCTAGCAGAACTTATTGTGTTGTCTGTCTGTTTTCTTTGCACAACATTCAAGATATTTCCCCGTCATTTATAAAGACGATGAACCGTTATGTACGACTTCGTTGGTTTCAACATAGCCCTTCCCGTAGCGATCCACTGCTTCCATCCTGATTGTGCCGCCTGCGTGAAATTTTTGTATGCAAGTTCAGTGTGCTATGATATTCTATATGATTGTGTCAACTATATAAGTTTTTACTGAGCATCAGAAATGCATATGGCTAAAAGATGTATTTACGAGCATCGACCGATGGGTCTCTCTCTCTACATCTCTCTCTCTCACACACACACACATGCACGCACATACACACACACATGCATGCGCACAAGTGGGACCTGTTGAATTATTTATTTGCTCGTGACAGCTTTTAATTAGGTTTCACTGTAATCTAACTTTTTTCTTAAGTTATTAATTGAGCTCAGTGACTTCAAAAAGTTGTACAGAAGCCTTGTTTGGGCCTTTCCGGCGTCCCTGAATGTGGGCTGAGTAACCATGTTAGGTTGTACTGTACTACACAGGCCTTTTTTTCAACATCAGCAATGCAACTGGGCCGACAGTTGTACACAATATCCGGGTCAACTTGTTATCCGCCCAGCTGGGCTGCAAAGTTTCCTAGGAGGTATGAATTAGGCTTAACAAGAAAATGGACTTTAAGAAATAATAAATGGGATGTAATTATAATAACTAGGCAATTACTATGCACCAAACACGTAATTAGTTTGAAAAATATATTATTTTTGGAATTTGGAAATTTTAATTTCATTACTTGTTGCGCGCGCAATATTTCGTTGGATTTTAGCGTGATACAACTTTATTTTGAAATTATATTTAACTTGACTAGAAATTTCAGATAAAAATATTTCGGATCCCATCAAAATGTGGGATTTTTTTTTTGAATTCTGTTTTGTGCGGTTGTTTGAAATTATTAATTGTTGTCCTAGCTAGAAGTTGGGCTGTACTTTCAAGAAACCTGTAAATGGGCTGTAGTAAATTCCATTAGAATTGAAAAATGGGTTGTACATTCTTACAAATCGCAAATGGGCTATATGTTCTCTGCCAAATCCGAGCTGTGGGCCTACTAAGTTGACGCGTACCAAGGGCTTTGTCAACTTAGTCAATATAAACGATTCTAGCTGCAGTGATCGTACGATGTCCATCCAACGGCCGTAGTGCTCCTTTAACCTCTGGTCTTCTTGCTCCAGCTGCCCAAAGCAGCACCGGTCGTGTCGCGTGCTCCTGCCTCCAGTGGCCGGTTGTGATGCCGCGGAGGCGTCACCGCCCCGTACTACTCCCACCGTTGGCCAGGCCATCCCTCTACTCACCCACACCCCCGGTTGTTCTGCGGCGATGGCAGCCTCACACCACAGCTGAACGAGTGAACCCTCATACTCCTCTACGCGTGGGCATCCACTGCCGCGTCTTCCCCGGCTCTGCGTCGTCCCCTTCCTAGGCCTCGCCGCCGTCCACCGCCCTGGTGCTCTCGGCGCGGCGTGGACAACGTGGTCAAGGAATGGCTTCCGTCGGACGTGGACTGTACGTGGAGAGGCTGACAGCTGGGTCCACGACCGCAGCAAGGAAGTGTCTCCTTATTACGCGCAAAATAATTATTCCTCCACCTGACAGCGGGAACCCACCAGACGGGCCACCGTATTTAGCGAAAAAAAACGTTTCCCCCTGTCTCCTATGACCCACCAATTACATCTTCGCACGCAAGGAAGTGCGTCCGAAAAAAAAACGATTCGCCCCCCTGACTGCTGCGACCCACCAGCTACATCTTCGCACGCAAGGAAGTGCCTGACAGTCGGGACCCACCTGGTCGAAGCGTACGTAGCGTTGTCATTCTTGTTGCGAACGTGTACATACATATATACTGGTGGATGTAGAGGCGCGCATGTGTCGTAGTAGAGGCGCACACGTGTCGTAGTAGAGGCGCGCACGTAGCATGTACACGTATGTACAGCGGCGAGGGTGCAAGAAAGAAAATACGGCCACGTACGTACATACGGGCAGGGTCTCTAACGCCTATCGGGCATACGTACATGGCTGGGTCGGAATGGAGAAACAACGTCGTCGTCGTGTTCATGGGGAGCCAACCGGCTGGGTTGGAACGGAATGCATGGTCGTGTTCATCGGGAGGGCTTGGAAGGAACAGACGATGGAAACGAGGCCTGGCATACTGCACAATGGAGGAAACGGCCTTGTGTTCGACCGGCCATGTTCGAAATGGGGTCCTGTTGATCGGGAGGGGCCTGGCGTACCGCAAAATGGAGGAAACGGACCTCCTATGGTCGAAACAGGGGTCCTGTTGATCGGGAGGGGTGTGGCGTACCGCATAACGGAGGAAACTGACCTCCTACGGTCGAAATGGGGGTCCTGTTCATCGGGAGGGGTGTGGCGTACCACAAAACGGATGAAATGGACTTGTGTTGGAGCGCTACGGTCGAAACGGGGGGGGTGGCGTACCGCAAAACGGGACTCCAAGGGATACTGTTCATCTTCACCGCCGACCTCCTCTAGCCTCCACGGGCTACCGTCGACCTTCTCCAGCCTCCTCGGGCTCCTGTTCATCCAGCCTCCACCGCGCACTACTCCACCGGCTACTGTTCAACCACCCATCCACCGTCTACTGTTCATCCAGCCCTCCACCATCTACTGTTCATCCAGCCCTCCACACCACGGGGTCCTGTTCAACCACCCCTCCACAGCCACCCCTCCACCATCTACTGTTCATCCAGCCCTCCACACCACGGGGTCCTATTCATCCAGAGGCAACGCCACTGCTCATTATTCATCCAACCCCCCTGCAACGCTGACTGTTCATCCAATCGATCGGCTTCAGTTCGCAGCAGTAGCGAAGGAATCGCTCCATCGGGTTCAGTTAACAGCCATCGATCGATCGCTCGGGTTCAGTAACGCGTAGCTTGCAGTGCAATCGCTCGGGTTCAGTTAGAGCCCAACGCCTCGCTCGGGTTCGGTTAGAGCCAATGCCTCGCACACGCGCGCGTACGTGTATGAGAGAAACGTGCATCACTCCGCCCCCGACCTCCCACCGTAACCGGCAACTCCCAGAAATTTTCCTCCCCCTTGCTTCTACCACAGTTTTTTCCGTCATGCACGGCCCAAAGAATGTCATGCAGCTGCGTCTCCGGCCCGCCCAGGACGAAAAGCCCATTTTCTGTCATGATTTTTGTCATAGAAGTAGGATCCCACCACATCTATGATGATACCGGGTTTTGTCATAATTATCGTCATAGAAGTGTCATATGTATGACAGAAAAAAAATTCGTTCGGCCCAAAATGTCACGGATGTGTCTTTTTTTGTACTGCTCCCAGCTCGAATTGGGCTTGGGGGGGGAGCGCCCTCCCAGGCCCCCTCCTCCTCTCTCCCACTAAGGCCCAATAAGGCCCATACACTCCCCGGGGGTTCCGATAACCTCTTGGTACTCTGGTAAATGCCCGAACTAACCCGGAACCATTCCGATGTCCAAACATAGCCGTCCAATATATCAATCTTTATGTCTCGACCATTTCAAGACTCCTCGTCATGTCCGTGATCATATCCGGGACTCTGAATTACCTTTGGTACATCAAAACACATAAACTCGTAATACCGATCGTCACCGAACGTTAAGCGTGCGGACCCTACGAGTTCGAGAACTATGTAGACATGACCGAGACTCATCTCCGGTCAATAACCAATAGCGGAACCTAGATGCTCATATTGGTTCCTACATATTCTACGAAGATCTTTATCGGTCAAACCGCATAACAACATATGTTGTTCCCTTTGTCATCGGTATGTTACTTGCCCGAGATTCGATAGTCGGTATCTCAATACCTAGTTCAATCTCGTTACCGACAAGTCTCTTTACTCGTTCCGTAATGCATCATCCCGCAACTAACTCATTAGTCACATTGATTACAAGGCTTATAGTGATGTGCATTACCGAGAGGGCACAGAGATACCTCTCCGACAATCGGAGTGACAAATCCTAATCTCGATCTATGCCAACTCAACAAGTACCATCGGAGACACCTGTAGAGTACCTTTATAATCACCCAGTTACGTTGTGACATTTGGTAGCACACAAAGTGTTCCTCCGGTATTCAGGAGTTGCATAATCTCATAGTCATAGGAACATGTATAAGTTATGAAGAAAGCAATAGCAACATACTAAATGATCAAGTGCTAAGCTAACGGAATGGGTCAAGTCAATCACATCATTCTCTAATGATGTGATCCCGTTAATCAAATGACAACTCATGTCTATGGCTAGGAAACTTAACCATCTTTGATTCAACGAGCTAGTCAAGTAGAGGCATACTAGTGACACTCTGTATGTCTATGTATTCACACATGTACTAAGTTTTCGGTTAATACAATTCTAGCATGAATAATAAACATTTATCATGATATACGGAAATATAAATAACAACTTTATTATTGCCTCTAGGGCATATTTCCTTCAGTCTCCCACTTGCACTAGAGTCAATAATCTGGATTACACGCATTCAACACGAGCACAAAGTGAAACCGGTGCCTAGATCAGCCTCCAGACTTGGCGGGACAACATGGCGATGTTGAACGCATGTAGGTCTCTGAAACCAAGCCCACCCTACTCCTTTGGGAGAGTCAACCTGTCCCAACCAACCCAGTGATGTTTATGCTCGTCCTCCTGATTATCCCACCAAAATCGGCATATCATATGGCTAATGCTCTCACATAGGGACTTAGTGAGGTCAAAACAGGCCATAGCATAGGCCGGGATTGCCTGGGCTACCGTTTTGATTAAAATTTATTTTCCCTTTTTTGACAAAAGTTTGATTTTGTATCCCTAAAGCAGCTCCCAAATTCTGTCCCGAAGGTACTCAAAGCAGAGGCGACGTGACTTTCCCACATAACGTGGTAAACCTAGATACTTGCCCTGTTGTCCCTCATTTTGAAGTCCAAGAAAGTTCAGAAAGATTTGTTTCCTTTGCTGTGATGTATTCTTACTGACGAGCACAGCTGACTTGTCATAGTTTATAATTTGGCCCGACCCCTGCTCATATACGGCAAGAATTTCATTGACTGTTGACACACTTTCCTCGGTGGCTTCCAACAATAGTAAAGAATCGTCCGCAAAAAGCAAATGCATGACCGATGGAGCTTCAGGTGCCACCTTAATACCTCTAATCAAGCCCACCGACTAGGCATGATCCAATAGAGCAGAGAGGCCCTCATCACATAACAAGAAAAGGTATGAGGAAATAGGGTCTCCCTGTCTCAAACCTCGGCCCGGAATCACCGTATCAGTACGTGAACCATTAATCTTGAATCTGAAATGTATTGTACGCATGCACTTACTGATTTCCTCCACAAAGGCAGTAGCAAAACCCAACTTGGTCATAATCTTCTCCATAAAGTCCCAATCCACTCTGTCGTAAGCCTTACTCATATCCAGCTTAAGGGTCGCATAACTAGTCACCCTAGTTCACCTCCTCTTTAGGTAATGTGTCATCTCATACACTAAAATAGTATTATTGGAGATGAATCTGCCCGGCACAAACGTGCTTTGGTTTTGTGAAATGACCTACCCCAATATGCACTTCAGTCGGTTGGCCAAGACCTTGGACACGAGCTTGTATACGACATTACAGAGGCTAATAGGGCGTAGATCTTTTAACCTTTCTGGGTTCTGAACCTTTGGGATAAGCACCACTAAGATGTCATTACATCCCTCTGGAATGGTACCGCCTCGTAATACCTGCAAAACCTCGCGTACCACATCGTCACCAATCAACTTCCAATAATGTTTATAGAAGATCGCTAGTAAACCATCGACGCCCGGTGCTTTAAGGTCACCAATACTATCCAGGGCCTTCTTGACCTCCTCGGCGGTAAATTCTGTTGTCAAAAACTCGTTCATTTAGGTAGAGACCTTCGGAGCAATGTTGTTTAGGACCGCCGCTGCATGTGCACCTGCTATGGGGGTAAACAAGCTAGAGAAGTAGTCAGAAACATGGGCCTTTAAACCCTCCTCCCTGTCACCTCCACCCCATCCTCTCTCACCAGTCTTGTAATTGTGTTTCTGCGCTTTCGTTCTGATGCATAAGCCTGGAAATATTTTGTATTTCAGTCACCTGATACGTCTCCAACGTATCTATAATTTTTTATTGTTCCATGCTATTATATTATCTGTTTTGGATGTTCAATGGGCTTTATTATACACTTTTATATTATTTTTGGGACTAACTTATTAACCGGAGCCCCAGCCCAAATTGCTGTTTTTTGCCTATTTCAGTGTTTCGAAGGAAAGGGATATCAAACGGAGTCCAAACGGAATGAAACCTTTAGGAATGTGATTTTTGGAACAAACTTGATCCAGAGGACTTGGAGTGAATGTCAAGCAACCAACGAGGAGGCCACGAGGCAGGGAGGCGTGATTGCCCCCCTGGGCGCGCCCCCCACCCTCGTGGCTCTCCTGGCCGACCTGTTTCGCCAATATATACTCATATACCCTGGAAACATCAGAAAAGAGGACGAAACCCTATTTCCACCGCTGCAACCTTCTCTACCCGTGAGATCCCATCTTGGGGCCTTATTCGGCGCTCCGTCGGAGGAGGCATTGATCATGGAGGGCTTCTACATACACAATAGCCTCTCCGATGATGTGTGACTAGTTTACTTCAGACCTTCGGGTCCATGGTTATTAGCTAGATGGCTTCTTCTCTCTCTTTGGATCTCAATACAAAGTTCTCCTTGATTCTCTTGAAGATCTATTCAATGTAATCTTCTTTTGCGGTGTGTTTTGATGACCCGCAAGTATACGGGATAGTTGTAGCCTCTTTCGATAAGTAAGAGTGTCAAACCCAACGAGGAGCTAAAGGTAGAACAAATACTCTCTCAAGTCCTATCGGCCACTAATACGACTCTACGCACGCTTGACGTTCGCTTTACCTAGAACAAGTATGAAACTAGAAGTACTTTGTAGGTGTGATAGGATAGGTTTGCAAGATAATAAAGAACATGTAAATAAAAAGTAGGGGCTGTTTAATAAAGTAAATATAGCGAGTGTGAAAAAGTGGTGGTAGGATTTGTGAAATTGTCCATAGGCAAATGACTATGTTACTAGACCGGTAATCACTATTGCAATTCTATTTGAGGGAGAGGCATAGGCTAACATACTTTCTCTACTTGGATCATATGCACTTATGATTGGAACTCTAGCAAGCATCCGCAACTACTAAAGATTCATTAAGGTAAAACCCAACCATAGCATTAAAGTATCAAGTCCCCTTTGTCCCATACGCAAACAACCTACTTACTCGGGTCTGTGCTTCTGTCACTCACGCCATCCACCATAAGCAAATCATAAACACATTGCAAAAAAACCTAGAGCGGGAATCCCTCACGCTTGCGCGACACGGAGGGCACAATAGGACAGCACCAATAATAAAACATGCAACTCAAACCAATCATAGCAATTCATCAATCATCGATAGGACAACGAAAATCTACTTAGACATCATAGGATGGCAACACATCATTGGAAAATAATATGAAGCATAAAGCACCGTGTTCAAGTAGAGGGTACAGCGGGTTGCGGGAGAGTGGACCGCTGAATATAGAAGGGGGAAGGTGATGGAGATGTTGGTGAAGATGGCGGAGGTTTTGGTGAAGATCGCGGTGATGATGATGGCCCCCGGCAGCGCTCCGGCGCCACCGGAAGCAAGGGTGAGAGAGCCCCCCTTCTTCTTCTTCTTCCTTGACCTTCTCCCTAGATGGTAGAAGGGTTTCCCCTTTGGTCCTTGGCTCCCATCGCGTGGGAGGGGCGAGAGCCCCTCCGAGATTGGATCCATCTCTCTGTTTCTGCGTTCTCAGATTCTACCCCTTCACCGTTTCTTTTATATTCGGAGATCCATAACTCCGATTGGGGTGAATCTTTCGCCCAGATCTTTCTCATAAAATTATCTTTCTTGCTGCAAAAGAAGAGCATCAACCGCCATACACGGGGCCCAGGAGAGTCCAGGGCGTGCCTGCCTCCCTGGGGCGCGCCCCCTATCTCCTGGCCCCCTCGGGCACCGTCTCGTGTTGATTTTACTTTCCAAAAATCACAATTATTCCAAAATAATTCTCCATCCGTTTTTATCCCGATTAGACTCCGTTTGATATTGGGTTTCTGCAAAACAAAAAACATGCAACAGACAAGAACTGGCACTGGGCACTGGATCAATATGTTAGTCCCAAAAAATAGTATAAAAAGTTGCCAAAAGTATATAAAAGTTGAATAATATTGGCATGGAACAATCAAAAATTATAGATATGATGGAGACGTATCAACATCCCCAAGTTTAATTCCTACTCGTCCTCGAGTAGGTAAATGATAAAAAAGATAATTTTTGATGTGGAATGCTACCTAGCATAATCTTGATCATATGTGTAATCATGGCATGAATATTAAGGCACGAGTGATTCAAAGCAATAGTCTATCATTTGACATAAAAAACAATAATACTTCGAGCGTACTAATAAAGCAATCATGTCTTTTGAAACAACAAGGCCAAAGCAAGCTTATCCCTACAAAATCATATAGTTTGGCCATGCTTCATTTTTGTCACACAAAATGCTCCCATCATGCACAACCCCGATGACAAGCCGACCAATTGGTTCATACTTTTTAACGCGCTTCAGCTTTTTCAACCCTCATGCAATACATGAGCGCAAGCCATGGATATAGCACTATAGGTGGAATAGAATATAATGATGGAGGTTATGTGGAGAAGACAAAAAAGGAGAAAGTATCACATCGACGCGGCTAATCAACAGGCTATGGAGATGCCCATCAATTGATGTCAATGCGAGGAGTAGGGATTGCCATGCAACGGATGCACTAAGAGCTATAAGTGTATGAAAACTCAACAAAAGAAACTAAGTGGGCGTGCATCCAACTTGCTTGCTCATGAATACCTAGGGCATTTGAGGAAGCCCATCGTTGGAATATATAAGCCAAATTCTATAATAAAAATTCCCACTAGTAAATGAAATTGATAACATAGGAGACTCTCTATATGAAGAACATGGTGCTACTTTGAAGCACAAGTGTGGAAAAAGGATAGTAACATTGCCCCTTTTCTTTTCTTTTTTCTTTTTTCTTTTTTTTTCTTCTTTTTTTTGGGTGGGCTTCTTTTGCCCCCTTTTTTATTTAGGCTTCTTTGGCCTTTCCTTTTTTTGTGGGGAAATGTTCTATAATGATGATCATCACACTTTTATTTACTTACAACTCGACATTACAACTCGATACTGGAACAAAGATATGACTCTATATGAATGCTTCCGGCGGTGTACCGGGATGTGCAATGATCTAGCGTAGCAATGACATCAAAAACGGACAAGCCATGAAAACATCATGCTAGCTATCTTACGATCATGCAAAGCAATATGACAATGAATGCTCAAGTTATGTATATGATGATGATGGAAGTTGCATGGCAATATATCTCGGAATGGCTATGGAAATGCCATAATAGGTAGGTATGGTGGTTGTTTTGAGGAAGATATAATGAGGCTTATGTGTGATAGAGCGTATCATATCACGGGGTTTGGATGCACCGGCGAAGTTTGCACCAACTCTCGAGGTGAGAAAGGGCAATGCACGGTACCGAAGAGGCTAGCAATGATGGAAAGGTAAAAGTGCGTATAATCCATGGACTCACATTAGTCATAAAGAACTCATATACTTATTGTAAAAGTTTATTAGCCCTCGAAGAAAACTACTACGACGCATGCCCTAGGGGGGTATATTGGTAGGAAAAGACCATCGCTCGTCCCCGACCGCCACTCGTAAGGAAGACAATCAAAGAAACACCCCATGCTTCAAATTTGTCACACAACGGTTACCATACGTGCATGCTACGGGACTTGCAAACCTCAACACAAGTGTCTCTACAATCCACAACCACCCACTAGCATGACTCTAATATCACCACCTTTATATCGTAAAACTATTGCAAGGAATCAAACATATCATATTCAGTGATCTACAAGTTTATCTAGGATTTTATGACTAACCATGTGAATGACCAATTCCTGTCATCTCTCTAAAAAGATATAAGTGAAGCAAGAGAGTTTAATTCTTTCTATAAAAGATATGCCCACTCTCTAACAAGTATAAGTGAAGCAAAAGAGCATTCTACAAATGGCGGTTTTTTATGTGAAGAGAAACAGGCAATCAAACTTCAAATGATATAAGTGAAGCATATGAAGCATTCTATAAAGCCACACTCAAAAGATTTAAGTGAAGTGCAATGAGCATTCTATAAATCAACCAAGGACTATCTCATACCAGCATGGTGCATAAAAGAGAAGTGAAAACTAAATGCAAAAGACGCTCCAAGACTTGCACATAATGCATAAACGAAACGAATACGAAAACATACCGATACGTGTTGAAGAAAGAGGGGATGCCTTCCGGGGCATCCCAAGCTTAGACGCTTGAGTCTCCTTGAATATTTACTTGGGGTGCCTCGGGCATCCCCAAGCTTGAGCTCTTTCCTCTCTTCCTTTTCCTAATATCGAGACCTCCTCGTTTAGACACTTCATCCACACAAAACTTCAACAGAAAACTCGGTAAGATCCGTTAGTATAATAAAGCAAATCACCACTCTAAGTACTGTTGCAAACCAATTCATATTTTGTTTTTTCATTGTGTCTACTGTAATATAAATTTTTCATGGCTTAATCCACTAATATAAATTGATAGATTCATCAAAACAAGCAAACTATGCATCAAAAACAGAATCTGTCAAAAACACAACAATCTGTAGCAATCTGAACATCCACCATACTTATGTTACCCCAAAAATTCTACCAAAATCTATTATATACATAAAACAGAAGTCAAACAAGCCATCACGTTCGTCCACATATGCCAAATTATTTCGTCCGTTTGATTAGGATAATAATGGCTGAAATTTAAAGATTTTACGTAACATACAAACCAAAAAAAATTCCAAAAGTTACGCAAGACTATTGTTACGCGCCATGACACATACAAATATATGTGCAGCAGGGAAAGGCCGAACAGAAGAGTTTCCTTCATAACGTACTTTAGGAAAAGATACTTTTTTCATTGAAAAAAAGAGTTTCCATCGGAACGTACATAAAAGATTACGGACTCCCCTCCACAAAGAGCACCCGCGATCCCCTGGGAACAGGCGGCACTGCCGGCGTCCGCGTCGTGGCGGAAGCTGTCCACTCCCACCGAACTGAAGAGGAACCTCATCGGTGTTCCGGAGAAGATGCCGCTTAGCCGACAAGGGCAACGAAAGGACAACAAAGACCCCATGGTAGTGTTGTGGAAGAAGGCCATCATCCTCACTGAGAAGTGAAAATCTAATGAGGCTGACAATCCCGACGCACCACAACCTCAGCGAAGAGACCCTGCCAGAGGCTAACACCGACGTCATCACTTGCAGCTTGCAATGGGCCACCACTTTCCATGATTTCCTTCCGCCTCAATGCCCTCGCCGCCGCTGTCGAACCAGCATGCTCCTCGACATCGGCGAGACTGTGTCCAGCAAACTCAACACCATGTCACCGTGGAAACAGAGAACCTCCTGCTAAAACACGGCCGGCGTTGATAGGATTGCGGGTGCACCAACTCGGATAGCAATCGCTTCCACAAGCTCAACAATGATTACCACAAGCACCGTAAGGGCAGGAGGAGCGTGATGCTGGTAGATAAAGACGAAGAGTCGGATGGGAGCATGGGCGCTCGCATGAGGCAACTGACAACAAGTGAACGAGGGGCATCCATCGTGCAGCTGCAAAGCGAGCTGGCTACGGTGGCCGGCGTCCGGCCGTGGAACTCAGCTGATGTGACAGTGCATGGTAGAGCTAGAGGAGTAGCAGGTTGCAATGCATACGAGAAACGCGAGTAGCCGAGTACCAGCTGCAGCAGCTCGGCTGTGTCTCAAAGTGGCCAGCAAGGATCGCACACGCCGAGATGGGAAGCATCGGCCGCAGCGACGCCGGCAGGTGCATCGCCAGCCGCTCCAATGGGATCCGGAGCAAAGGAGCCATTGCGTAGTACTGCAGCCCACCAGACGTGATTATATTTTCTACGGGTCGCATTGGTCTTCTCTTCTATTCTAGGTATCTTTTGCCTCCGTTTCAAAAGTGGTAAAATGTGAGAAGTGGATAAGCACTTAGTCACTGTAACACTGTAACAATAATATGTTTTGAAATGTCAAAACTTCTGAAAACATTTAGTCACGTTTCTCTTCTGTGTGCGTGTAAATTTCCATCAAAACCTACGAGATTTGTGCTAGGTTTTAAGCATAAGTTTTCATGACTACAAGTTTGTTTTCTACAAAGAATAATATTTATTTTATGCAAATTTACACGTGCTTGAAGTATGAATATATGCACATTTTCAAAAAATCAATTTGATAACGTGTATCAAACATTTTTGTTAATTTATATAAGAACCTTTTCCTTCCCTAAATAGTTTCAGCATGGACACTGTTATTAATCGGGTAAATCTATATGTTTGCACAGGGTGGACGATATCAATCGCGCAAGAAATAGGACAAAAAACTTGACGGGTAATAAGGAAAGGATGTCCAAAAAAGTATAGTGAAATAAACTATGTGCATATACTTAAATAATGTAACTACACCTAGGTAGCCCTCAATGCATGCAATAATAGCAATAAATAAGTGCTTTCTTTCGGTATTATCATATTTCATTAACAAATTTGTATTAACCCTAAACATAAAAGCAAATGCTAAAAGGCCAACATAATTTTAGTAGCAAGTAACTAATGATAATTCGATGATACTAATTTTAGTAGCAAGTAATATAAGGTGTACAACTAATATAACAAATTTGTATTATCATATGACCCATTATTGTACAACTAATTTTAGTAGCAAGTAACTAATGATAATTCGATGATACTATGTTGGTTTCCGCACACATAAAGGCAAATGCTAAAAGGCCAACACATGGTGGTGGAAAGAATAAACAATACTCCCTTCATTTCAGAATATAAGGTGTATTGGTTTCTGTACAAGTCATACTTATGTATGTTTGACCAAGATTATAAAATAAAATATCAACATCTACAATACAAAATAAATAAAATATGAAAATAATTATCATGATGGATCTAATGATACAAATTTGGTATTGTAGATGTTGATGCATTTTGTCTACAAACATGGTCAAACAAGCACGCATTTGACTTTTTCAAAACTAATAAACCTTATATTTTGAAATGGAAGGAATACCCGCAAGTATATAATAAAGTTCTAGCCGCGCAAATGCGCGGGATGACCCGCTAGTTAGGAAAAATAAACAAGTTGTACAGCAAGACATTGCAAAAGGAATCGGAACCAATTGACGTTCCAGTTAAAAATGAAAATCGCGCACTACAGCCAAAGTTTATGTCCTGCACTGTACAAACAAACAAGCATTGTAAACATCCTAAAGGCAAACCTTGGCATATTATTTTTATAATACAATGGAATTTTACAAGTGGATAATTATTTTTGATGAAAAGTTTCTGTAATCAAGATTCACAAAGTTTCCGTGAGCATGAACAAAGTTCAAGAAGCTCTCCCACTTCAACAATGCTTGTCTTTCTCACTTTCACTTTCCTTTTTTTGAAAAGTTTTAGGTTCCCCTCTTTATTTATTTTTTTATTTTTAAACTATATAAAAGAACTCAACAGAAATAAATGACTCTCTAAAACTTCCGGGTTGTCTCCCTGGCAGCGCTTTCTTTAAAGCCATTAAGCTAGGCATTTAGTGCTCAAGTAATGAATCCACCCAGATCCCAAGGTATATCAAAACCAATTTTAATTAACAATGATTTGTAATTTAGTAGTGAGCACAAAGTAACATATATCATGTAACAACGAAGTCTAACTCTCTTCCTATGTATCGGCATGTCATAAAAGAACAATTCATGCACACATAGTAAAGGCCAATGCATAGTATAAACAGTTTCTTGCAATTCTATCGTGTTGGAAACATAGAGAGGTGGAGATATAGTTCCTCTCTCATAATAATTGCAAGTAGGAGCAGCAAGCACATGCATATTACATTCATCAAAATCATCATATGCAATGGTAAAAGGCAACCCATCAATATAATCCTTAATAAGCACAAACTTCTCCGATATAGTGTACTAGGAAGAATGCAAAAAGATAATAGGACTATCATGCGTGGGTGCAATAGCAACAATTTCATGTTTAACATAAGGAACTATAGCAAGTTCATCTCCATAAGCATAATTCATATTGGCATCTTGGCCACAAGCATGGCAAGCATCATCAAAAAGGGATATTTCAAGAGAATCAACGGGATCATAACAATCATCATAGCAATCATCATAACAATCATCCTTCGGTAAGCACGAAGGGGAATTAAACAATGTATGAGTTGAATAGTTACTCTCATTAGAAGGTGGGCACGGGTGATCAATCCGCTCTTCCTCCTTTTGTTCTTCGCTCTCCTCATCATCTTTTTCATCCAATGAGCTCACAGTTTCATCAATTTTTTCTTCCATAGCTTCCTGCAAAATATTAGTCTATTCTTGGACAGCAGAGACTTTCTCAATAAATTCATTAATATAGTAATTGTATTCATAATTTTCATAGCAATATGTAAGTATAGCAAGATTTTCAGGCCTATAAACATCATCATCTAAAGCTTCATACTTTTCAAACAAAGATTCAATTTCATAAGCAGCCTTAAAAGCAACAAATTCTTCTATTTGTTCCACATCATAGTAATCATATATACCATTAGCATAAGAAGCTAAGGTTTCATTATCATTAAATGTGCATGAAAAGGGAAGGTGTGGAGCCTTCATCCTAGAGCAACAAGTAATATCATATCTCAAGCATAGATCCCGGGCATACCAAAGCAACATAATAAATTGGTCCCACAATAGTTTCCCTTTTTGTGTCGAGCGATAATCCCTAAAGTATTCACGTTGATCCAACGTGTCTCCCATTATAAAGTTGAATGGGGTTTTCTTAGGATTATCAAAGTAGTACATAATATCTTTCACATAATGAGAATTGAGGGTATTAGGAGTTACCCCATCTTCATGAGTAGCAAGTACACCTAATTTTTTTTGGTATTTTGTGTTCCATATCCATAACTAAAGATAGAGAACAACTTAGAACAGCAAATAAAAATTACTTAGTGATAAAGCAAACAAGCACACACAAGAATATTCACCCCACGCTATGACTCCCCGGCAACGGCGCCAGAAAAAGGTCTTGATGACCCGCAAGTATACGGAATAGTTGTAGCCTCTTTTGATAAGTAAGAGTGTCAAACCCAACGAGGAGCTAAAGGTAGAACAAATACTCTCTCAAGTCCTATCGGCCACTGATACGACTCTACGCACGCTTGACATTCGCTTTACCTAGAACAAGTATGAAACTAGAAGTACTTTGTAGGTGTGATAGGATAGGTTTGCAAGATAATAAAGAACACGTAAATAAAAAGTAGGGGCTGTTTAGATAAAGATTTAATAAAGTAAATATAGCGAGTGCGGAAAAGTGGTGGTAGGAGTTGTGAAATTGTCCCTAGGCAAATGACTATGTTACTAGACCGGTAATAACTATTGCAATTCTATTTGAGGGAGAGGCATAGGCTAACATACTTTCTCTACTTGGATCATATGCACTTATGATTGGAACTCTAGCAAGCATCCGCAACTACTAAAGATTCATTAAGGTAAAACCCAATCATAGCATTAAAGTATCAAGTCCCCTTTGTCCCATACGCAAACAACCTACTTACTTGGGTCTGTGCTTCTGTCACTCACGCCACCCACCATAAGCAAATCATAAACATATTGCAAACCCTACAGTGGGAATCCCTCATGCTTGCGCGACACGGAGGGCACAATAGGACAGCACCAATAATAAAACATGCAACTCAAACCAATCATAGCAATTCATTAATCACCGATAGGACAACGAAAATCTACTCAGACATCATAGGATGGCAACACATCATTGGAAAATAATATGAAGCATAAAGCACCATGTTCAAGTAGAGATTACAACGGGTTGCGGGAGAGTGGACCGCTGAATATAGAAGGGGGAAGGTGATGGAGATGTTGGTGAAGATGGCGGAGGTGTTGGTGAAGATCGCGGTGATGATTATGGCCCCCGGCAGCGCTCCGGAGCCATCGGAAGCAAGGGGGAGAGAGCCCCCCTTCTTCTTCTTCTTCCTTGACCTTCTCCCTAGATGGGAGAAGGGTTTCCCCTCTGGTCCTTGGCTCCCATGGCGTGTGAGGGGTGAGAGCCCCTCCGAGATTGGATCCATCTCTCTGTTTCTGCATTCTCAGATTCTACCCCTTCATCGTTTCTTTTATATCCGGAGATCCGTAACTCCGATTAGGGTGAATCTTTCGCCCAAATCTTTCTCATAAAATTAGCTTTCTTGTGGCAAAAGAAGAGTGTCAACCGCCTTACGGGGGGGCCCAGGAGAGTCCAGGGCGTGCCTGTCTCCCTGGGGGGCGCCCCCTATCTCCTGGCCCCCTCGGGCACCGTCTCGCGTTGATTTTACTTCCCAAAAATCACAAGTATTCCAAAAAAATTCTCCGTCCATTTTTATCATGTTTGGACTCCGTTTGATATTGGGTTTCTGTGAAACAAAAAACATGCAACTGACAGGAACTGGCACTGGGCACTGGATCAATATGTTAGTCCCAAAAAATATTATAAAAAGTTGCCAAAAGTATATAAAAGTTTAATAATATTGGCATGGAACAATAAAAAATTATAGATACGACGGAGACGTATCATGTTTGTCGAGATCCGATCAATTGTGGGTTTATGATCAAGATTATCTATGAACAATATTTGTATCTTCTCTGAATTCTTTTATGTATGATTTGTTATCTTTGCAAGTCTCTTCGAATTATCAGTTTGGTTTAGCCTACTAGATTGATCTTTCTTGCAATGGGAGAAGTGCTTAGCTTTGGGTTCAATTATGCGGTTCTCGATCCCAGTGACAAAAGGGGAAATGACATGTATTGTATTGTTGCCATCGAGGATAAAAAGATGGGGTTCATATCATATTGCTTGAGTTTATCCCTCTACATCATGTCATCTTGCTTAATGCGTTACTCTGTTCTTACAAACTTAATACTCTAGATGCATGCTGGATAGCGGTCGATGTGTGGAGTAATAGTAGTAGATGCAGGCAGGAGTCGGTCTACTAGTTGCGGACGTGATGCCTATATACATGATCATGCCTAGATATTCTCATAACTATGCTCAATTCTATCAATTGCTCGACAGTAATTTGTTCACCCACCGTAATGCTTATGCTCTTGAGAGAAGCCACTAGTGAAACCTATGGCCCCCGGGTCTATTCTCTATCATATTAATCACCCGTTATTTCTATCACCGTTTATTTTGCGTTCTTTACTTTTAGTCTTTATCATAAAAATACCAAAAATATTATCTTATCATCTCTATCAGATCTCACTTTTGCAAGTGGCCGTGAAGGGATTGACAACCCCTTTCTCGCGTTGGTTGCAAGGTTCTTATTTGTTTGTGTAGGTACGTGGGACTTGAGCGTGGTCTCCTACTGGATTGATACCTTGGTTCTCAAACTGAGGGCAATACTTACGCTACTTTACTGCATCACCCTTTCATCTTCAAGGGAAAACCAATGCAGTGCTCAAGAGGTAGCAAGAAGGATTTCTGGCGCCGTTGTCGGGGAGTCTACGCACCAGTCAAGACATACCAAGTACCCATCACAAACTTTTATCCCTCGCATTATATTATTTGCCATTTGCCTCTCGTTTTCCTCTCCCCCACTTCACCCTTGCCGTTTATTCACCCTCTTTTCTGTCCACCTCTTTTTGCTTGCCTCTTGTTGCTTGTTGCACTAATGGCCCTATCTAGATTTGGTGATCTTCACCTTAAAAGGTTGGAAGAGATTTAAAGCAACGTCGGAAGTTTTATGACTTTACAATTTGAGCATAATAATTTCTTTAGAAACGAGCTTAAGGAACAAAAAGGCTTTATGGAGTACATGAATAAAGAGCTTGATGATATGTCTAAGGAATTTTATAGTTTAAAATCTCAGATTGCTCATCTTGAAAAATTAATAGCTGAAATTTCGGATAAGGAGGCCACCTTAGTTAATAAGATGGCCGCTAAACCGGAGAATTTTTATGAGAATAAAGATGAAGATCTAAAAGTTATTGATGTGTCTCCTATTAAATCTTTGTTTTGCAATATGAATCATGATAATGATGGGACTGGAGATGAGTCAACTTTAGTTAAAAGGCGTCCCCGTAATTCGGAGTTTTTAGATCTTGATGCAAAAATTAGTAAAAGTGGGATTGAAGAGGTTAAAACTTTATATAGAAATGAACCCACTATTTTGGATTTCAAGGAATTTAATTATGATAATTGCTCTTTGATAGATTGTATTTCCTTGTTGCAATCCGTGCTAAATTCTGCTCATGCTTATAGTCAAAACAAGGCTTTTACTAAACATATCGTTGATGCTTTGATGCAATCTTATGAAGAAAAACTTGAGTTGCAAGTTTCTATCCCTAGAAAAATTTATGATGAGTGGTGACCTACAATTAAAATTAAAGATCATGAATGCTATGCTTTGTGTGATTTGGGTGATAGTGTTTCCATGATTCCAAAAACTTCGTGTGATTTGCTAGGTTTCCGTGAATTTGATGATTGTTCTTTAAACTTGCATCTTGCGTATTCCACTATTAAGAAACCTATGGGAATAATTAATGATGTTCTTATTGTTGCAAATAGGAACTATGTGCCCATAGATTTCATTGTTCTTGATATAGATTGTAATCCTTCATGTCCTATTATTCTTGGAAGACCTTTCCTTAGAACGGTTGGTGCAATCACTAGTGCAGAACCGGGCAATAGCACCGGTTCGTAAGGCCCTTTAGTGCCGGTTCCATAACCGGCACTAAAGTGTGGGCACTAAAGGCCCCCCCCCCTTTAGTACCGGTTCAGCACAAACCGGTGCTAAAGGGAAACCACGTGGCACGAGCCAGCTCCAGGGGCCTGGAGCCCTTTAGTACCGGTTGGTAAGACCAACCGGTACTATAAGGTTTGGGGGTTTTTAGTTTTATGATTTCTTTTTCATTTAATTTTGTGTTTCCATTTTAATTCTTTTTCGTTTGCTGGTATTTTATGATACTACAC
>NC_041383.1:119143456-119149016 GCF_002162155.2 Triticum dicoccoides
AATTTCTAGTAGAACCAATCATGCATATATATATCATCAATGTCTCACAAACCATCATATTAATTAATTCACACATACACACATGTATAGCTATATACAATTTCTCCTACATATGCATGTTGCCTTCGGAGCCAGTGGCATTAGCCTAATTGGTGCCTTCGGAGCACGATGACAATTGGAAGTGGTTTTCATGGGGGCGGTAGCGGGTAATAGTATTCTCCCTTCGGATTTATGACCTGGTCGAGCAAAAATCCCGCTATTTCCTCTTGAAGTGCTTCTACGCGCTCCGTTTCTAGGAGCTTCTCCCGCACCTCTCTGAACTGTTAAGAAGGAGATCAATATGCATGTGTATTAGTTATGTGACTAGATATCGATAATGGTGTAAAAATTGTGAATAGTGTTTTGACAAGCGTACCCATTCCTGTCTTTGAGATCTGCTCCTTTCGGACACCATCATGCGAATGTTCTCGCAAACGCAGAATGCACACAGATCAGTCCCCTGCGCCTGCTTCAGGGCCTTTACGAGAATGGAATTTGATCAGATAATAATTAATCAAGCATGATAATTAAAGAGATGGCAGCTAGCTAGCTAGCTAGTACTACTTAATTACTTACCTTGGGTCTTCCCCATTTAAGCTTTTCTTTCCATTCGCCTTCCGTGACGCTGATGAACCTTGCCCAAGCCCTGCCCGCCGACAAAGAAAATGAATAAAGGGGTTATTAAATAGTTCATATCATGAAATGACGAATTAAATAGGCCGAGATATATAGTTAATAATGATTGAAATTACCTGTTGACTATCCCAAACAAGATGTTATAGTTAGTTTTTTCTTTGAGTAGTGAGTCCAGTATTTCAACTGTTCCAGCGTCAACTTTAATGATACACAAGACCCAGTGAAATCTGCATGCACACACGTTTGCATGTCTTAATTAAGCGGGCATATGTAAGCAAAAACATGTAGCTAGCTAGTAGGCAAAAACAGAGAATTTGTAGTACAAGACAGTGTGACTCACTTGAAGTTGTAAGGAAGTAGTATATCTTCATTGTATTTGAGGCGTTTCAAGAACTCTAGCATGCTGTCCTCTACGGCCTTTTGATGACGTGGATCTATTTTCCATGTGTATTCATTAACGGTGTTTGGGTCAATGAACCCAATGCCAAAGCATCCACCTTTTCTCATTTCATACATCTTCATCCTGCATATAATACCACAGAAAAGAATATAGTGAGGATAATTACAGGTAATGATTGATCAAAAGGATCACTACAGCTAGCTTGAGACTTAAACTACAGAAAGAAATCACTTACAGACAATAGCAACTGACGGTAGATTTGTCGAGTGCGTCTTGATTGTATAACTGAAACAGTTCAGAATACTCAACGGACACAGCTTTCTCATGGTAGTAATGCTCCTCCTTGACATTCACCATGAGGGACAATCGATCGGAAATCTTGGTAATGTTCATGTACCATTGATGCAATTCATACATTCTCGTTGGGAGGTTCTTGACCTTGTCTGGCTCGACCAAAGGTTGGCCCCGGACATATTTCCGTTTTATTTCATCCTCTCTAAGCACAGGCATGGGCTCGATCTCGAGGAGTTGTCCAACAGTGATTTTGAGAACTTCAGCCTGCATTATATGGTCCTCCGTTATTACCACATTGCCCACCTCAGGAACGTAAACTGTTTGCCCACAATAATATTGGGTGCGCGTACTGTCACGTGTTGTTGGCACAACAAGCGAGGGGATCGATTGCGCGGCCTGTTCTCCCAGCTGGGGAATGGTTTTCCCGCATTTTTTGACAGCTGCTTCTTGTTTGCTCGATCCCGAGCTCGCCACCTTACGTAGACGTGCTCGATTTAACTTCCTGATGTGGCGCTCATAGTCTGTGTCAACAGGCTTGGGAGCTGGTGGTTGAGCCATACGAATGAAGTGGTCAATCGTTTCCTCAAGCACTTTCTCCCTTGGCGGCGGTGGCGGTTTCGGTGCAAAATGGGCTTCCACCTCGGACTTCGATATGGCTGCGATTTCCTCCTCGGACCTGTCATAAGCCCTCTGCGGAAGAGGCGTGAGGCTTGGACCATATTTATATCGCTTGCCTCCGCCTGTACTTCCTGTACTACCTTGACTCGTACCGCTACGCACCATAGCTGTGGGGTGTCTCTTCTGCGATTGCTGAGGCGGCGGAGACGGCTGACGGGGCTGAGTTGGACGAGGAGGAGTGGCCGCCTGAAGCTGTGCCGGACTTGGAGGAGGAGTGGCCTGAGGTTGTGCCGGACTTGGAGGAGGAGTGGATGTCTGACGCTGTGGCGGACTTGGAGGAGGAGGAGTGGCCTGACACTTTGCCGGACTTGGAGGAGGAGTGGCCTGACACTTTGCCGGACTTGGTGGACTTGCAGGAGCGGGAGACTGCTGACTCGCTGGCGGACTTCGACGAGGAGTCGGCTGACGCGGTGTCGGTGGCCTTCGAAAGATGATGCAATCCTTTTTCCATAGGATGATACGATGGTTGGCGTCTCCGAGAAAGCGCTCGTCGTCACCTCCAGGAATGTCAAGCTCTAGCTCCGAATATGGGTCCACCACCTCATCAACCAAGACACGAGCATAGCCCGCTGGAATCGGGTTGCAATGGAAGGTTGCCTTGGGGGGATTTGTAAAAGCAATGGCGTCCGCCACCTTCATGGATATGTTCTTCATTTTGACGTGTAGCTCGCAGCTAGTGTTCTCCGTGATGTCATCCACGAGGTATCTACCCAGCATTGCGTCGTCCGGGGCGGAACCCACGCTGCTTCTCGGCATGGATGGGGCGGTGCTATCCAATGTTGGATCATTCGCTAGCTGCTGCAGCTGCTGAGACCCCCTTTGCTGGGTAAGTGAGTCGATCTGCTCCTGCTGCCGCTGGAATTTGACTACCAATTCCGCTTGACTTGCTTCTAGGCCTTGAAGGCGTTCATAGTCCCGCTTCCTCTGCTCCTCCTCCATCTTCCTCTTCTTCTCCTCCGCAATCTTCTTTCTCGCACGGGTTATGTAGCCGGTGTTCCAGTCTGAAAACCCCTCATACCACGGAATAGCGCCCTTGCCTCATGTTCTTCCCGGGTGTTCAGGATTTCCCAGGGCACGCGTAAGCTCGTCGTTCTCTCTGTTGGGCTGGAACACCCCCGATCGTGCCTCTTCTATTGCAACAAGTATCGCATCGTCGGCTCCCTTCAGACTTGCCCTCGTCGAAACATTGCCTGTCTTCGGGTCCAACTCCCCCCCATGCGCATAGAACCAAGTCCTGACCCTGGGGGGCCAGCTCTTAGTAACCGGAGTGGCACCTGCATCCTCCATCTCTTTCTCAGACTTATCCCACTTAGGCATTGCCACCGCATAGCCACCTGGCCCCAGCTTATGGAACTTATCCTTTTTTCGGCATTCTTCTTGTTTATTCTCGACCGTTCCTTAGCTAATTCCGAATCCTTGAATTTCACGAAATTGTCCCAATGAGCACGTTGGTTCTCTAGTGTTCCCTCGAATACTGGAGTCTTCCTTCCTCCCTTGACGTACTTGTCCCATTCACGATTCTTGTGGTTCTTGAATGCAACCGCCATCTTCCTAAGAGCAGCGTCCTTGACTTTCTACACATCTTCTCCTGTGAAATGATCTGGTAGGGTGAAATGTTCCATGAGAGTATCCCAAAGCAGATCTTTTTGATTCTTGTCGACAAAAGTAACATCTAGACGTGGAGCAGCGTCCTCTTTGCCTTTTTGTCTTTTGTCTTTTGCTGGCTCTCTCCATTCTTGAAGGGAGATCGGGAGTTGTTCCTTCACAAGAACTCCGCACTGACGAACGAACTTGTCCGCAATCTTCTTAGGCGCTAATGGTTCGCCATTAGGTCTGACTGCCTCGATATTGTACTTTACGCCCTCCTTCAACTTTTTGTTCGGGCCTCGTTTAATCCTTTTGCCTGAAGATTTGCTCGATCTGGATGGCTGAAAGAACAAAGATCGATTCGTTAATATATCTTCAAGTCATTTAAAACATGTGATGATCACCAGATACCTGCTTATATAAATATATATACCTCACCGGTCTTTGTTGTTTCAGGATCAACATGTTCTTCGTCATCGTCATAATCGTAGTTCATGACTTCATCAATTCGGTCGTCGCGATCGAATATCATATCTAGAAATTCCGAGCTGTCATAATCTTCTTCATTCTGATCATCATCTGGCCCGCGTATCATATCGAACATGGTCTGTTCTCCCTCTCTGTCGGTATTGTCTGCCATAGCTTTTATTTAACTAATTCAAAAGAAATATAAAACAATTTACTATTCAAATTACATCGTCTCGAATAATAGATATAATCTCGAATACTTCGTCTAGAATAATAGATATAATCTCGAATACATTGTCTCGAATAATATATAATATTGAATAGTACATCACTGGCTAGCTAATTAAAGATCGAATACTACAGAAGAATCTAGGACACTCGCGGTTCCTGCGGCGCGGGCGGTGGACACCCAAAGAGAAGGAACCCTCACAGGATCATAGCTGAAGTGAGATCCCCGAAGATACTGCCAGGTATTGGAGAACCTGCCGCCCTCTAACGCAACCATGTAGCGATGGACGTGCTCGTCCTCCTCCCTGACACGGCGACGTACCACCTCTGGCGGGGCCGGGTCCCTCCGCACCGAAACTGGCCCACGCGAACGCCACCAAACGAGATCAGGATCGACGACGGGACCCGGGGCCGGGTTCCTCATCAAGCGGCGCGCCCCTCCAGGCAGCACCTCCCAGTGCCAGCCCGGCGGAGCCCAGTCCCGGACATGGGTCGGCTGGACGTCGTCGCGGACGGGTCGACGGCGAGGATGCGGGCCGGGCATCGTCGAGAACAAATACTAGCTATATGCCCGCAAAAAGTAATATTTTTTTAATGATTGGATTTTGATAACTAAAATTTCTAACATTTCTACTATTTCAAAAATCTATATACTATTTCATACTAATTAAGCATCTAACACTAAAAATAGAAAACACAACTTCTATACATCCATTAAAAAACTGAAAAACAACATTATATAAGAAATTTCCATACTAATTAGACACTAATTATATACTAATAATAATAATCTAAATTATATACTAATTAAACATAAAAAAATTCCATACTAATTAAACACTAATTTCCATATAAAATTTTTTGATAACTAAAACAATAATAATCTAAATAATCTAAACTAATTAAACATATAAAATACGTATATACTAATATATACATGCATTAATTCATACATATATGTGTGTGTGTGTGTTCCATATAAAAAATTTTGATAACTAAAACAATAATAATCTAAATAATCTAAATTATATACTAATTCATGCTTGTGTGTGTGTGTGTTTTGATAACTAAAACAATAATAATCTAAATTATCTAAATTATATACTAATTCATGCTTGTGTGTGTGTGTGTGCTCGGGGCCGGGAGGGGCGGCGCCCATGGTGGCCGCCGGGGGCGAGGGAGAGAGGTTAGAGGGGGAGAGCTCACAGCGGGGCGACGGCGACGGCGAGG
>NC_041383.1:119149577-119198279 GCF_002162155.2 Triticum dicoccoides
GACGAGGGCGGCGACAGGGACGGGGGCGGCGATGGGGACGGGGGCGGGCCCGGGGCGGCGACGGAGACGACGACGGCGACGGGGACGGGGGCGGCGACGAAGACGAGGGCGGCGACGGGGACGGGGGCGGCGACGGCGACGGAGACGACGGAAACAGAGGAAGAATGAAAATTTCGTAAGTCGAGTATATATAGAAGGCACCTTTAGTACCGGTTGGAGCCACCAACCGCTACTAAAGGCCTGTTTTGGCCAGGCCAAGCGGCGGGAAGCGACCCCCTTTAGTACTGGGTGGTGGCACAAACCGGTACTAAACGACCCCCCTTTAGTACCGGTTTGTGCCACGACCCGGTACTAAAGGGGTCGCGCTGCCACCCCAAAGTTTAGTCCCACCTCGCCGGGCAAAGAGCAGCCGCACTGGTTTATAAACCTAGCCACGGCTACCACTTCGAACTCCTCTATATAGCTAGCAGGCTTGTGGGCCTAAACTCTGCGCGCTGCCCTGTGAGTCTGCTGGGCCTTTAAGGCCTGTAATTACACACATGTGGCCTATCAGGCCCACAGGGCAGCGCCCCAATTTTTTTATAGTTTTTTTCTTTTCTGCTTTATTTTCTTCTATTTATTTTTGCGTAGTTTTTTGTATAGTTTTTTCTTTTCTGTTATATTTATTTTCTTCTATTTATTTGTGAGTAGTTTTTCATCTAGTTTGCCAAAATTCAACATTTTCAGAGTTCATTTTGTAGTGATTTTCAATTTCACGGTCATTTTGTAAACGATTGAAAAATAGCAAATATAATTTTTTTTCTTTTCTGCTTTATTTTTTCTTCTATTTATTTCTGAGTAGTTTTTTATTTTCTTCTATATTTATTTTCTTCTATTTATTTTTGAGTAGTTTTTTTATATAGTTTTTTTCTTTTCAGCTATAGTTTTTCTTTCTTTTCTGCTATTTTTTCTGTTAGTGCCCGTAGTTTTCAAATTTGAATAGTTTAAATTTTGAATTATTTGAAATTAGTGTGAATTTGTTTGCACATAAAATTTCTTCGCGTTTCAAATGCCAAAACACATAACTACCCTAACTATTACAGAGATTCCCCTCTCGGTGCGAAACACAGAAGAAAGTGATGATAGCTAGTGAAGCCGATCACATCCCAGATCTTTGGGTGTGAAACTTTTTATTCACGTGTGTCCCTTTGCGCCGTAACCATGGAAAATCTTCATCATTTAACGGGATGCTCGGGTCAATATTCACTGTGAATGGAGCAATTTCATCAAACTTTTCATAATCTTCTGACTTGTCTGTCTTGTCATCCACTCCCACGATGTTTCTCTTCCCAGAAAGAACTATGTGCCGCTTTGGCTCATCGTACGATGCATTCGCTTCCTTATTTTTTCTTTTTATTGGCTTGGTAGACATGTCCTTCACATAGAAAACCTGTGCCACATCATTGGCTAGGACGAATGATTCGTCTGCATACGCAAGATTGTTGAGATCCACTGTTGTCATTCCGTACTGCGGGTCTTCCGTTACCCCGCCTCGTGTCATATTGACCCATTTGCACCGAAACAAAGGGACCTTTAAACCACGTCGATAGTCAAGTTCCCATATGTCCTATATATAACCATAATATGTTTCCTTTCCCGTCTTGGTTTCTGCATCAAAGCGGACACCACTATTTTGGTTAGTGCTCTTCTTATCTTGGGCGATCGTGTAAAATGTATTACCATTTATCTCGTACCCTTTGAAAGTCATTATATTCGAAGATGGTAACTGGGACAGCAAGCACAGGTCATCTTCAATAGAGGTGTCATGCATGGTACGTGTCTGCAACCAGCTGGCGAAACTCCTGGTTTGTTCACATGTAATCCAGTCATCAGACCGCTCCGGGTGTTTGGAGCGTAGCAAATTCTTGTGTTCATCCATATACGGAGCCACCAAGGCGGAATTCTGTAGAACTGTGTAGTGTGCTTCAGTGAGAGAATGTCCATCCATACATATTATTTGTTCCCCTCCTAGCGTGCCTTTTTCATCCAGTCTGCCCTTATGCCGCGATTCAGGAACACCAATCGGCTTAAGGTCAGGAATAAAGTCAATACAAAACTCAATGACCTCCTCATTTTGATGGCCCTTGGAGATGCTTCCTTCTGGCCTAGCACGGTTATGAACATATTTCTTTAAGACTCCCATGAACCTCTCAAAGGGGAACATATTGTGTAGAAATACAGGACCCAAAACGTTAATCTCTTCGCATAGGTGAACTAGGACGTGCGTCATGATGTTGAAGAAGGATGGTGGGAACACCAACTCTAAACTGACAAGACATTGCACCAAATCATTCTGTAACCTTGGTATGATTTCTGGATCGATTACCTTCTGAGAGATTGCATTGAGAAATGCACATAGCTTCACAATGGCTAATCGAACGTTTTCCGGTAGAAGCCCCCTCAATGCAACCGGAAGCAGTTGCATCATAATCACGTGGCAGTCATGAGACTTTAGGTTCTGGAACTTTTTCTCTGCCATGTTTATTATTCCCTTTATATTCGACGAGAAGCCAAACGGTACCTTAATACTGAGCAGGCATTCAAAGAAGATTTCCTTCTCTTCTTTGGTAAGAGCGTAGCTTGCATGACCCTGATGTATGCCGTCTTCTTCGTGCATACGTTGCTGGTCCTCCCGTGCCTCAGGTGTATCTTTTGTCTTCCCATACACGCCCAAGAAGCCAAGCAGGGTCACGCAAAGATTCTTCGTCACGTGCATCACGTCGATTGCGGAGCGGACCTCTAGGTCTTTCCAATATGGCAGGTCCCAAAATATAGATTTCTTCTTCCACATGGGTGCGCGTCCGTCAGCGTCCTTTGGAACAGGTTGTCCGCCAGGACCCTTTCCAAATATCACCTTCAAATCCTTGACCATATCATGTACATCAGCACCAGTACGGTGGCGAGGCTTCGTCCGGTGATCCGCCTCACCTTTGAAATGCTTGCCTTTCTTTCTTACGGGATGCCTGCTCGGAAAAAATCGACGATGTCCCAGGTACACATTCTTCTTACAACTATTCAAATATATACTGTCGGTATCATCCAAACAGTGCGTGCATCCGCGGTATCCCTTGTTTGTCTGTCCTGAAAGGTTACTCAGAGCAGGCCAATCATTGATGGTCACGAACAGCAACGCCTTTAGGTCAAATTCTTCCCCCATGTGCTCATCCCACGCACGTACACCTGTTCCATTCCACAGTTGTAAGAGTTCTTCAACTAATGGCCTTATGTACACATCAATGCCGTTGCCGGGTTGCTTAGGGCCTTGGATGAGCACTGGCATCATAATGAACTTCCGCTTCATGCACAATCAAGGAGGAAGGTTATACAAACATAGAGTCACAGGCCAGGTGCTATGGTTGCTGCTCTGCTCCCCAAAAGGATTAATGCCATCTGCGCTTAGACCAAACCATACGCTCCTTGCGTCATCTGCAAACTCCTTCCCGTACTTTCTTTCGATTTTTCTCCACTGCGACCCGTCAGCTGGTACTCTCAACTTTCCGTCTTTCTTATGGTCTTCTCTGTGCCATCGCATCGCCTTGGCATGCTCTTTGTTTTGGAACAAACGTTTCAACCATGGTATTATAGGAGAATACCACATCACCTTGGCAGGAATCTTCTTCCTAGGGCGCTCGCCCTCGACATCACCATGCTCATCGCGGCTGATCTTATAGAGCAATGCACCACATACCGGGCAAGCATTCAAATCCTCATACTCACCGCGGTAGAGGATGCAATCATTAGGGCATGCATGTATCTTCTGCACCTCTAACCCTAGAGGGCAGACAGCCTTCTTTGCTTCGTACGTACTCTCGGGCAATTCGTTGTCCTTTGGAAGCATATCCTTTATCATTACCAGCAACTTTCCAAATCCCTTGTCAGATACACCATTCTCTTCCTTCCATTGCAGCAATTCCAGTGTGGTGCCCAGCTTTTTCTTGTCACCTACGCAATTCGGGTACAACAATTTTTTGTGATCCTCTAACATGCGCTGCAACTTCTTCTTCTCTAAATCACTTGCGCAGTTTCTCTTTGCATCGGCAATGGCCCGACCTAGATCATCAATGGGCTCATCTGATGCCTCTTCTTCAGCTTCTTCCCGCATTGCCGGCTCAGCTTCTTCCCGCATTGCCGGCTCAGCTTCTTCCCGCATTACCGGCTCAGCTTCTTCCCCCATTGTTGTATCATCGTATTCAGGGAACCCATGGCCAGGATAGTTGTCGTCGTCCTCTACTTCTTCATTGTCTTCCATCATAACCCCTCTTTCTCTGTGCTTGGTCCAAACACTATAGTGGGGCATGAAACCGGACTCAAACAAGTGGACGTGAATGGTTCTTGACGTAGAGTAATTGTGACCATTCTTACAGCCAGCACATGAACAAGGCATAAAACCATCCGCCCGCTTGTTTGCCTCAGCCGCAAGCAGAAAAGTATGCACGCCCTCAACGAACTGGGGAGAGCATCGGTCATCGTACATCCATTGCCGGCTCATCTTCATTACACAACACCGAATAGACCAAACTAATACAAGTTCATACATAAAGTTCATACAACACTTAAATGCAACAAACAAATAACTCTCTAGCTAAAGCATTTAAATGCAACAACAAATGCGATCAAGATCACAACTAAGGTAACAATTGATCCAACAGCATAATGATACCAAGCCTCACTATCGATGGCATATTTTCTAATCTTTCTAATCTTCAAGCGCATTTTCTCCATCTTGATCTTGTGATCATCGACGACATCGGCAACATGCAACTCCAATTCCATCTTCTCCCCCTCAATTCTTTTCAATTTTTCTTTCAAGTACTCGTTTTCTCTTTCAACTAAATTTAACCTCTCGACAATAGGGTCGGTTGGAATTTCCGGTTCACATACCTCCTAGATAAAAATATCTATGTCAACTTGATGGGCATAATTTTTCATAAACACGAAATGCAACAAATAGTTTTAAAAGAGAATATACCACATGCGAATCATAACAAGGATGAGGGCCGACGGGGACGGATATCAAAACCATGGCACTATGTATAACAAACAACGTACGGGTAAGATAATTGTTATACGAGTAACTATATATCCAAATCACACAAACATCAATTTTTTATATAAAATTTCATGAACAAGAGGCTCACCACAAGGTGGTGCCGGCGACGGGACGGTGCGGGCGATCGACGGTGGTTACGACGGAGATTTAGAAGGCACTAAGTAAACCACACCTACATATGCAAACTAAGTGTTATTTTAACCTCAAATTGCATATAAATCAAATACTACCACATATAATTCCTCCCAAATTACTAAAACCCACAATTAATCACTATATAAACCAATGCAAGAGCTAATCTAGCAATGAGAGATGAAAGGACAAAGATGCTAACCTTGGTGATCATTTGAATGGATGAGGGCCTACAAATCTTGACAAATTTGGGGCAAATTTTGTGATGAACTCGAGAGGAAGAAGGGAAGAAAAGAGGAGAGGGAGAGGGGAAAGGGGGAAGAACAGAGTGCGGGTGGACGAAGGATTTATATAGGATGACCTTTAGTACCGGTTTGTGCCACGAACCGGTACTACAGGTGCTGGAAGGGCCCCACTCTGACAACATCCTGCCACCACTCTCATTAGTACCGGTTCGTGGCACGAACCGGTGCTAAATGTTTGCCACGAACCGGTACTAAAGAGATCCTCCCGGCTAGCCGTTGGAACCGGCACTAATGGACACATTAGTGCGGGTTCTGTTACAAACCGAGACTAATGTGTCTCACATTTGACCCTTTTTCCACTAGTGAATCATTGATATGAAGGAAGGGAATATTAGATTCCAATTTTCTTTTAAGGAAAGGTATGGAACACTTCCCTAGAAAGGAAATCAAATTACCCTTGAATCTATTATGAGAGCCACTTATGGATTGCATACCAAAGATGATAATACATAGATCTATCCTTGCTTTTATGCCTAGCTAGGGGCGTTAAATGATAGCGCTTGTTGGGAGGCAACCCAATTTTTATTTTAGTTTTTTGCTTTTTGTTCCTGTTTAGCAATAAATATTTGATCTAGCCTATGGTTAGATTTTTTTATGTTTTAATTAGTTTTTGTGCCAAGTGAAACCTATAGGATCTTCTTGGATAATAGTTATTTGATCTTGCTGAAAAAGTCAGAAACTTTGTGCTCACGAAAACAATTGTTAAAAATCACCAGAACGTGATAAATACTGATCCAATTGCAGTAGATCAATAAACAAATTATCTAGGTCGTCCTATTTTTGTAGATATTTCTGAGTTCCAGAAGTTTGCGTTAGGTACAGATTACTACAGACTGTTCTGTTTTTGACAGATTCTGTTTTCGTTGTGTTGTTTGCTTATTGTGATGAATCTATGGCTAGTAAAAGAGCTTATAAACCATAGAGAAGTTGCAATAAAGTGGGTTTAACACCATTATAAATTAAGAATGAGTTCATTATAGTATCTTAAAGTGGTGGTTTGTTTTATTTCGCTAACGGAGCTCATGAGATTTTCTGTTAAGTTTTGTGTTGTGAAGTTTTTAAGTTTTGGATAAAGATTTGATGGATTATGGAACAAGGAGTGGCAAGAGCCTAAGCTTGGGGATACCCAAGGCACCCCAAGGTAAAATTCAAGGACAACCAAAAGCTTAAGCTTGGGGATGCCCCGGAAGGCATCCCCTCTTTCGCCTTCGTCTTTCGGTAACTTTACTTGGGGCTATATTTTTATTCACCACATGATATGTGTTTTGTTTGGAGTGTCTTGTATGATTTGAGTCTTTACTTTTTAGTTTACCACAATAATCCTTGCTGTACACACCTTTTGAGAGAGACACACATGATTCAGAATTTATTAGAATACTCTATGTGCTTCACTTATATCTTTTGAGCTATATAGTTTTTGCTCTAGTGCTTCACTTATATTTTTAGAGCACGGTGGTGGTTTTATTTTATAGAAATTATTGATCTCTCATGCTTCACTTATATTATTTTGAGAGTCTTAAACAACATGGTAATTTGCTTTAATTGTGAAATTAGTCCCAATATGATAGGCATCCAAGATGGGTATAATAAAAAATTCCATATTGAGTTCATTGAATATCGTGAGAAGTTTGATACTTGATAATTGTTTTGAGATATAAAGATGGTAATATTAGAGTGTGCTAGTTGAGTAATTGTTAAATTGAGAAATACTTCTGTTAAGGTTGGCAAGTCCCATAGCATGCACGTATGATAAAATTTGTGTGACAAATTTGAAGCATAAGGTGTTCTTTTATTGCTTTCCTTATGAGTGGCGTCGGGGACGAGAGATGGTCTTTTCCTACCAATCTATCCCTCTAGGGGCATGCGTAGTAGTACTTTGCCTTGAGGGCTAATAAACTTTTGCAATAAGTATATGAGTTCTTTGTGACTAATGGGAGTCCATGGATTATACACACTCTCACCCTTCCACAATTTTCTAGCCTCTACGGTACCGTGCATTGCCCTTTCTCACCTTGAGAGTTGGTGCAAACTTCGCCGGTGCATCCAAACCCCGTGATATGATACGCTCTATCACACATAAACCTCCTTATATCTTCCTCAAAACAGCCACCATACCTACCTATTATGTCATTTCCATAGCCATTTCGAGATATATTGACATGCAACTTTCCACCATTTCATTTATTATGACACGCTTCATCATTGTCATATTGCCTTGCATGATCATGTAGTTGACATTGTATTTGTGGCAAATCCACCATTCCTAATTTTTCATACATGTCACTCTTGATTCATTGCATATCCCGGTACACCGCCGGAGGCATTCACATAGTCATATTTTGTTCTAAGTATTGAGTTGTAATTCTTGGGTTGTAAGTAAATAAAAGTGTGATGATCATCATTATTAGAGCATTGTCCCATGTGAGGAAAGGATGATGGAGACTATGATTCCCCCACAAGTCGGGATGAGATTCCAAACTAAGAAAAAAAAGGAGAAAAGAGGCCAAAGAAAAGGAAAAAAGAGAAGGTCCAAATAAAAAAATGAGAGAAAAAGAGAGAAGGGACAATGCTACTATCCTTTTCCACGCTTGTGCTTCAAAGTAGCATCGTGATCTTCATGATAGAGAGTCTCCTATGTTGTCACTTTCATATACTAGTGGAAATTTTTCATTGTAGAACTTGGCTTGTATATTCCAATGATGGGCTTCCTCAAAATGCCCTAGGTCTTCTTGAGAAAGAAAGTTGGATGCACACCCACTTAGTTTCTTTTGTTGAGCTTCCATATATTTATAGCTCTAGTGCATCCGTTGCATGGCAATCCCTACTCCTCGCATTGACATCAATTGATGGGCATCTCCATAGCCCATTGATTAGCCGCGTCAATGTGAGACTTTCTACCCTTTTTGTCTTCTCTCATAACCCCCCATCATTATACTTTATTCCACCCATAGTGCTATATTCATGGCTTGCATCATTGATTAGCCGCGTCAATATGGAAAAGACAGATTCATCACAATAAGGAATGGCGCTCCACCCACCCCACCCCACCTCCCACCCCTCCCATGGCGACCATGGCGCCGTCCAAGATCTCCACTGATCCCACCATCAAAATCCCTTTCCTGGCCGATGGATCCTTTCAGTGATCCACACTCCATCGCCCACCAACTGGATTTTTCTTTTGGTCACCATTTCAGAGGTGAGATCCGTAAGTTATTCCAAACCTCGGTAAACCCCATCTCCTCTTCATATGGTTTCTCCCTCGTGGTCTCATTTGCAAGATTTGGTTTTCAACTGAATACCCTCAATGTGAGTTTGGCACTATCATCTTGCACTGGTGGATCCTATGACTCTTTTGAGGTATCTCATATCAAGGGTAATGTTTTTATGTTCAAAGTTTGCTCCAAGGCCGTGGGTTTCTACTTGGTACGTAAATCATATTTCAAATGTGATGCATTCAAATGCTATTTCCACTTATGGAGCGGTGGTGGCCCTAATTGGATTTTTGAAGAGAAGAAGTGGTATAGAGAACAAGATTCTGAATGAACTATTGTCACACGACGTCATAAAGGTAAGTGCACAAATCTTGTTCCCACCAATCATGTTTACCGTAGAATCATGGGTCATCTTTCTACCTCGCACATGAGAGTTGATATGCATGACAATAATCCTTTATCGGGGGCGAATATAATTCCCCTTGGATCTACGCCACATGGCTTGCTGATTCTTAATGATCGTGTTCTTCGCTCGCCACCGGTTGCTCCAACGACCCACATGCATAGCGGATCGGCCGTTGCATGCACCAGTGCTAGTTTGAATCGATCGGCCCAAATCTTGTCCGCGGAGCCCATCAGGCCGACAGTTACGGAGCAGCCCAACTCCTCGGAAGATGTATCGTCAGGGAGGATTTCTACTGACATATCCAGTTATACTATCTGCCAAAAATGCCTTGGTGCTGGGCACGCGCGTAATCAATGCAACAATAGAATCAGGTGCCGCGTTTGTTACCGATACAATCATATCGCCAGATTTTGTTTCAACAAGAATACCAGACTTAATGCTTATCGGGTCAAACATAAAAAGGATCCTCCCCCTGATATAACTGAAGCTCAACTAGTCCCCTCGGCTTCTCCCCCTGGTTCTTCTCCCTCTGCTCCGCCTGCCACAGCTGCAAACACCGAGATGGCATGCTACCCTTGCAACCCGCTCCCCCACCTTCCACCTGGTACGACGATCATCCCCCCCGGTCCTCTCCGTGCTCGCCGTGGATATGTGGTTCTTGGAGGTGACCTCCCGATGGTCTACGATGAGTGGGCAATCGCCACGCTCGTACCCGAGGTATCAGCTGAGGAGTTCCATGGTGCCATTGCTCTGATCACGAACTACCTGGAGGGACGTGGATGGCGCATCAACTACACTTCCCGCTGTGGTATGGGTACTGCTTTGGTTCAGTTCACCACTGCCTGTTCGCGTGATACTGCTGTCAGCCTGAGCCCGTTCCAGATTGGGGACTCTGTTCTTAGGATTAGCAAGCAGGATAGAGGTCTTAATTACCGCAACATTACTTTCACACATGATGTATGGATCCTACTTATGAATTATCCATTAGAATGTTGGGATGTTGGGGTGATTAGTCGCACTGTGTCACCATATGGTCGCTTTCTGCTTTGGAACAAGGATCCAAGGGACAAAGCAAGGGTTATTGTTAAACTCAGGGTCATGAATGTTCACAATATTCCTATTAGTCTAGTTGTTCTGAGGAATCTTGATGATGTTGGATATGGTGACTCATGGACTTGCCCAACATATTTACTGTCGAGGGATCTGATTGGTCAGCAAGGGGGTGATGAGGACCCATTGCCACCTGATGGTGGAAATCCTCATCCCCTCCCTCATGTACATGGAGGTTTCTGGCATGATGAGGTATTAGGGAATATACCTATGGATCAAGTTGTTATTAATCCTCGTAATGAGAACCTTGGTGCACCATATGAGGATGTTCATGTGGTCCATAATGACAATGTGAACCATGACGATGCCCACATGGCTGCTGCTTCTGATCATATTAATGCTGATCATGTTGAGGCACCTGTTATGGAGGAAGTAAGATCTCCTATTCAGATACACTCCAGTACAATCTATGCTGAACCTCATGAGACTCTTGGGCCTGATTACATCCCAATTAATCCTGTTACCTCACAGCCCAGCTCTCAGAAAGTTCCTAGTCCTGTGTTTATACCCAATAACTGTAGCATGAACTACAATGACATACCATCCTCTAGCAGTTCCCAGCCTTTGCAGACAAGCAACATTGCTGTTGAGGGTGCTACTGAGCACATTAATGTTCTTCAGGAACTTATTGGTAACTTGGTGACAAATGCTCAGGACATCATTCCCAAACTGGGTGGCAGCCAGATTGTCAATGCTTCCTGCAATGTGGTCGATGTTGTGGGCACCAATGGTAACAATAAAAGATGTTATCTGCAGATACAAACCATCCAGAATGAGCCACCTATGAATGCCAGCTCTGTCAGCATTGAGGAGATCACAGGCCAGGAATTTGCTGAAGTTCAGAAACCCTCTAACAGGCAGAAAAAGAAGAAGATCATTGATGACACCTTCTGCAGGAGGAGCAACAGGATTGCTAAGCTCACCAGGGGCTTCAAGGACAAGGCTGCTGCAGATAATGCCATCAATAATGAAGCTAAGATTGATAATAGTAACAAACAGGACCCTAAGAAACTGAAGAAAGATATATCTGTTAACCTGGGACCTCAGTTTGATGTTGTGATTATTAATAAGCAGGCACCACCACCACCTGAATTTCCTATGAAGACCCTGCAGGCTATCGGCACAGGTCCATGTAAGATGGCACCCCAGGATGTGTCCCCTAGTGCTTTGCACTATGACAGCTCTGATGATTAGGTCTCACTGCTATGATGTGGGCTTCGATGGCTCCCCTAACTGCCATCTTGTTATGATTCCAGTTCTTTTTGCTTCCTCTACCATGTCATTTGGATGCCTGCGTGCATCAACTATCAGTTTGGTGTGTAATAAGTATGCCCTGTGTTGGGTTTCGTAGTAATTTCAAAAATTTCCTACGTGCCCACAGGATCATGTGATGCATAGCAACGAGAGGAGAGTGTTGTCTACGTACCCAACGCAGACCGACTGCGGAAGCGATGACACGACGTAGAGGAAGTAGTCGTACGTCTTCACGATCCAACCGATCAAGCACCGAAACTACGGCACCTCCGAGTTCGAGCACACGTTCAGCTCGATGACGATCCCCGGACTCCGATCCAGCAAAGTGTCGGGGAAGAGTTTCGTCAGCACGACGGCGTGGTGACGATCTTGATGGAATACAGGAGCAGGGCTTCGCCTAAACTCCGCTACAGTATTATCGAGGAATATGGTGGCAGGGGGCACCGCACACGGCTAAGGAATCGATCACGTGGATCAACTTGTGTCAACTTGTGTGTTTAGAGGTGCCCCTGCCTCCGTATATAAAGGAGCCAAGGGGGGGAGGAGGCGCCGGCCAGGAGGAGGTGGCGCAGGAGGAGTCCTACTCCTACCGGGAGTAGGACTCCCCCCCCCCCAATCCTATTCCAACTAGGATTCCCAAGGGGGAAAGAGGGAGAGGGGTGGCCGGCCACCTCTCCTAGTCCTAATAGGACTAGGGGAAGGGGGGAGGCGCGCAGCCCCCTTGGGCTGCCCCTTTCTCCTTTCCACTAAGGCCCATGATGGCCCATATGGCTCCCGGGGGGTTCCGGTAACCTCCCGGTAACCCGGTAAAATCCCGATTTCACCCGGAACACTTCCGATGTCCAAACATAGACTTCCAATATATCAATCTTTATGTCTAGACCATTTCGAGACTCCTCGTCATGTCCGTGATCACATCCGGGACTCCGAACAACCTTCGGTACATCAAAATGCATAAACTCATAATATAACTGTCATCGTAACCTTAAGCGTGCGGACCCTACGGGTTCGAGAATAATGTAGACATGACCGAGACACGTCTCCGGTCAATAACCAATAGCGGGACCTGGATGCCCATATTGGCTCCTACATATTCTACGAAGATCTTTATCGGTCAGACCGCATAACAACATACGTTGTTCCCTTTGTCATCGGTATGTTACTTGCCCGAGATTCGATCGTCGGTATCCAATACCTAGTTCAATCTCGTTACCGGCAAGTCTCTTTACTCGTTCCGTAATACATCATCTCACAACTAACATATTAGTTGTAATGCTTGCAAGGCTTTATGTGATGTGTATTACCGAGAGGGCCCAGAGATACCTCTCCGACAATCGGAGTGACAAATCCTAATCTCGAAATACGCCAACCCAACATCTACCTTTAGAGACACCTGTAATGCTCCTTTATAATCACCCAGTTACGTTGTGACGTTTGGTAGCACCCAAAGTGTTCCTCCGGCAAACGGGAGTTGCATAATCTCATAGTCATAGGAACATGTATAAGTCATGAAGAAAGCAATAGCAACATACTAAACGATCAGGTGCTAAGCTAATGGAATGGGTCATGTCAATCAGATCATTCAACTAATGATGTGACCTCGTTACTCAAATAACAACTCTTTTGTCTATGGTTAGGAAACATAACCATCTTTGATTAACGAGCTAGTCAAGTAGAGGCATACTAGTGACACTCTGTTTGTCTATGTATTCACACATGTATTATGTTTCCGGTTAATACAATTCTAGCATGAATAATAAACATTTATCATGATATAAGGAAATAAATAATAACTTTATTATTGCCTCTAGGGCATATTTCCTTCATAATGTCATGCATATGACACTAGTCTAAGTTACCACCTCCATATTGCAAAGTAACATAGTACTAGTGTCATAGATGGCTACATTTATTAGCTTACAGACTCATTCTTTCTCGGGAATCGCTATGTTAGAGTAACATATTATGTTACTCTAAACATCTCTCTCCTCATTAACTACATGCCACATAAGCAAAATTTTCTAGGAGTGCGCTATGTTACTACCTAAGTTAATCCCACTATGACTAGCCTAAGTTACTCCCACTATGGTTAGTCTTAGGCCTTGTTCAGTTCAACCTCCTCCCAAGGGGTTTGGAGAGGAATGGAGGGGAATTTAGCTTGTACATGATTTAAGGACAATTTTGACCGCTGTCCAGTGATCTACTCCTAGATCACTATTGTACTCCCTTGCCAAACTCAGTGCAGGGTATACAATAGATCTGGTACACAGCATGGCATACTTTATAGAACCTATGACTGAGGCATAGGAAATGACTTTCATTCTCTTTCTATTTTTTTGCCGTGGTCGGGCTTTGAGTCTTACTCAACTTCACACCTTGTAACACAGGCAAGAACTCTTTCTTTGACTGTTCCATTTTGAACTACTTCAAAATCTTGTCAAGGTATGTACTCATTGAAAAAACTTATCAAGCGTCTTGATCTATCTCTATAGATCTTGAAACTCAATATGTAAGCAGCTTCACCGAAGTCTTTCTTTGAAAAACTCCTTTCAAACACTCCTTTTATGCTTTACAGAATAATTCTACATTATTTCCGATCAACAATATGTCATTCACATATACTTATCAGAAATGTTGTAGAGCTCCCACTCACTTTCTTGTAAATACAGGCTTCTCCGAAAGTCTGTATAAAACCAAATGCTTTGATCACACTATCAAAACGTTTATTCCAACTCCGAGAGGCTTGCACCAGTCCATAAATGGATTGCTGGAGCTTGCACACTTTGTTAGCTCCCTTTGGATCGACAAAACCTTCCGGTTGCATCATATACAACTCTTCTTCCAGAAATCCATTCAGGAATGCAGTTTTGACATCCATCTGCCAAATTTCATAATCATAAAATGCGGCAATTGCTAACATGATTCGGACGGACTTAAGCATCGCTACGGGTGAGAAGGTCTCATCGTAGTCAATCCCTTGAACTTGCCGAAAACCTTTTGCGACAAGTCGAGCTTTGTAGACAGTAACATTACCATCAGCGTCAGTCTTCTTCTTAAAAATCCATTTATTCTCAATTGCTTGCCGATCATCGGGCAAGTCAACCAAAGTCCATACTTTGTTCTCATACATGGATCCCATCTCAGATTTCATGGCTTCAAGCCACTTTACGGAATCTGGGCTCACCATCGCTTCTTCATAGTTCGTAGGTTCATCATGATCTAGTAGCATGACCTCCAGAACAGGATTACCGTACCACTCTGGTGCGGATCTTACTCTGGTTGATCTACGCGGTTCAGTAGTATCTTGATCTGAAGTTTCATGATCATTATCATTGGCTTCCTCACTAACTGGTGTAGGTGTCACTGAAACAGTTTTCTGTGATGAATTACTTTCCAGTAAGGGAGCAGGTATAGTTACCTCGTCAAGTTCTACTTTCCTCCCACTCACTTCTTTCGAGAGAAACTCCTTCTCTAGAAATGATCCATTCTTAGCAACGAATGTTTTGCCTTCGGATCTGTGATAGAAGGTGTACCCAACAGTTTCCTTTGGGTATCCTATGAAGACACATTTCTCCGATTTGGGTTCGAGCTTATCAGGTTGAAGCTTTTTCACATAAGCATCGCAGCCCCAAACTTTAAGAAACGACAACTTTGGTTTCTTGCCAAACCACAGTTCATAAGGCGTCGTCTCAACGGATTTTGATGGTGCCCTATTTAACGTGAATGCGGCCGTCTCTAAAGCATATCCCCAAAATGATAGCGGTAAATCAGTAAGAGACATCATAGATCGCACCATATCTAGTAAAGTACGATTACGACGTTCGGACACACCATTACGCTGTGGTGTTCCGGGTGGCGTGAGTTGCGAAACTATTCCACAGTTTTTCAAATGTACACCAAACTCGTAACTCAAATATTCTCCTCCACGATCAGATCGTAGAAACTTTATTTTCTTGTTACAATGATTTTCAACTTCACTCTGAAATTCTTTGAACTTTTCAAATGTTTCAGACTTATGTTTCATTAAGTAAATATACCCATATCTACTTAAATCATCTGTGAAGGTGAGAAAATAACGATATCCGCCACGAGCCTCAATATTCATCGGGCCACATACATCGGTATGTATGATTTCCAACAAATCTGTTGCTCTCTCCATAGTACCGGAGAACGGTGTTTTAGTCATCTTGCCCAAGAGGCACGGTTCGCAAGTACCAAGTGATTCATAATCAAGTGGTTCCAAAAGTCCATCGGTATGGAGTTTCTTCATGTGCTTTATACCGATATGACCTAAACGACAGTGCCACAAATAAGTTGCACTTTCATTATCAACTCTGCATCTTTTGGCTTCAACATTATGAATATGTGTATTACTACTATCGAGATTCAATAAAAATAGACCACTCTTCAAGGGTGCATGACCATAAAAGATATTACTCATATAAATAGAACAACCATTATTCTCTGATTTAAATGAATAACCGTCTCGCATTAAACAAGATCCAGATATAATGTTCATGCTCAACGCTGGCACCAAATAACAATTACTTAGGTCTAATATTAATCCCGAAGGTAGATGTAGAGGTAGCGTGCCGACTGCGATCACATCGACTTTGGAACCGTTTCCCACGCGCATCGTCACCTCGTCCTTTGCCAGTGCCCGCTTATTCTGTAGTCCCTGTTTCGAGTTGCAAATATTAGCAACAGAACCAGTATCAAATACCCAGGTGCTACTGCGAGCTCTAGTAAGGTACCCATCAATAACATGTATATCACATATACCTTTGTTCACCTTGCCATCCTTCTTATCCGCCAAATACTTGGGGCAGTTCCGCTTCCAGTGACCAGTCTGCTTGCAGTAGAAGCACTCAGTTTCAGGCTTAGGTCCAGACTTAGGTTTCTTCTCTTGAGCAGCAACTTGCTTGCCGTTCTTCTTGAAGTTCCCCTTTTTCTTCCCTTTGCCCTTTTCTTGAAACTAGTGGTCTTGTTAACCATCAACACTTGATGCTCCTTCTTGATTTCTACCTCCGCAGCTTTCAGCATTGCGAAGAGCTCGGGAATAGTCTTGTTCATCCCTTGCATATTATAGTTCATTACGAAGCTCTTGTAGCTTGGTGGCAGTGATTGGAGAATTCTGTCGATGACGCAATCATCCGGAAGATTAACTCCCAATTGAATCAAGTGATTATTATACCCAGACATTTTGAGTATATGCTCACTGACAGAACTGTTCTCCTCCATCTTGCAGCTATAGAACTTATTGGAGACTTCATATCTCTCAATCCGGGCATTTTCTTGAAATATTAACTTCAACTCCTGGAACATCTCATATGCTCCATGACGTTCAAAACGTCGTTGAAGTCCCGATTCTAAGCCGTAAAGCATGGCACACTGAACTATCGAGTAGTCATCAGCTTTGCTCTGCCAGACGTTCATAACATCTGGCGTTGCTCCAGCAGCAGGCCTGGCACCCAGCGGTGCTTCCAGGACGTAATTCTTCTGTGCAGCAATGAGGATAATCCTCAAGTTACGGACCCAGTCCGTGTAATTGCTACCATCATCTTTCAACTTTGCTTTCTCAAGGAACGCATTAAAATTCAACGGAACAACAGCACGAGCCATCTATCTACAATCAACATAAACAAGCAAGATACTATCAGGTACTAAGTTCATGATAATATTTAAGTTCAATTAATCATATTATTTAAGAACTCCCACTTAGATAGACATCCCTCTAATCCTCTAAGTGATTACGTGATCCAAATCAACTAAACCATAACCGATCATCACGTGAGATGGAGTACTTTTCAATGGTGAACATCGTTATGTTGATCATATCTACTATATGATTCACGCTCGACCTTTCGGTCTCCGTGTTCCGAGGCCATATCTGCATATGCTAGGCTCGTCAAGTTTAACCTGAGTATTCTGCGTGTGCAAAAACTGGCTTGCACCCGTTGTAGATGGACGTAGAGCTTATCACACCCGATCATCACGTGGTGTCTGGGCACGACGAACTTTGGCAACGGTGCATACTCAGGGAGAACACTTCTTGATAATTTAATGAGAGATCATCTTATAATGCTACCGTCAATCAAAGCAAGATAAGATGCATAAAAAGATAAACATCACATGCAATCAATATAAGTGATATGATATGGCCATCATCATCTCGTGCTTGTGATCTCCATCTCCGAAGCACCGTCATGATCACCATCGTCACCGGCGCGACACCTTGATCTCCATCGTAGCATTGTTGTCGTCTCGCCAATCTTATGCTTTCACGACTATCACTACCGTTTAGTAATAAAGTTAAGCATTACATCGCGATTGCATTGCATACAATAAAGCGACAACCATATGGCTCCTGCCAGTTGCCGATAACTTGGTTACAAAACATGATCATCTCATACAATAAAATTCAGCATCATGCCTTGACCATATCACATCACAACATGCCCTGCAAAAACAAGTTAGACGTCCTCTACTTTGTTGTTGCAATTTTTTACGTGGCTGCTACGGGCTTAAGTAAGAACCAATCTCACCTACGCATCGAAACCACAACGATAGTTTGTCAAATAGACTCCGTTTTAACCTTCGCAAGGACCGGGCGTAGCCATACTTGGTTCAACTAAAGTTGGAGAGACAGTCGCCCGCAAGCCATCTCTGTGCAAAGCACGTCGAGAGAACCGGTCTCGCGTAAGCGTACGCGTAAGGTTGGTCTGGGTCGTCTCGTCCAACAATACCGCCGAACCAAAATATGACATGCTGGTAGGCAGTATGACTTGTATCGTCCACAACTCACTTGTGTTCTACTCGTGCATATAACATCAACATCAATAACCTGGCTCAGATGCCACTGTTGGGTTTCGTAGTAATTTCAAAAATTTCCTACGCGCACACAGGATCATGTGATGCATAGCAACGAGAGGAGAGTGTTGTCTACGTACCCAACGCAGACCGACTGCGGAAGCGATGACACGACGTAGAGGAAGTAGTCGTACGTCTTCACGATCCAACCGATCAAGCACCGAAACTACGGCACCTCCGAGTTCGAGCACACGTTCAGCTCGATGACGATCCCCGGACTCCGATCCAGCAAAGTGTCGGGGAAGAGTTTCGTCAGCACGACGGCGTGGTGACGATCTTGATGGAATACAGGAGCAGGGCTTCGCCTAAACTCCGCTACAGTATTATCGAGGAATATGGTGGCAGGGGGCACCGCACACGGCTAAGGAATCGATCACGTGGATCAACTTGTGTCAACTTGTGTGTTTAGAGGTGCCCCTGCCTCCGTATATAAAGGAGCCAAGGGGGGGAGGAGGCGCCGGCCAGGAGGAGGTGGCGCAGGAGGAGTCCTACTCCTACCGGGAGTAGGACTCCCCCCCCCCCAATCCTATTCCAACTAGGATTCCCAAGGGGGAAAGAGGGAGAGGGGTGGCCGGCCACCTCTCCTAGTCCTAATAGGACTAGGGGAAGGGGGGAGGCGCGCAGCCCCCTTGGGCTGCCCCTTTCTCCTTTCCACTAAGGCCCATGATGGCCCATATGGCTCCCGGGGGGTTCCGGTAACCCGGTAAAATCCCGATTTCACCCGGAACACTTCCGATGTCCAAACATAGACTTTCAATATATCAATCTTTATGTCTCGACCATTTCGAGACTCCTCGTCATGTCCGTGATCACATCCGGGACTCCGAACAACCTTCGGTACATCAAAATGCATAAACTCATAATATAACTGTCATCGTAACCTTAAGCGTGCGGACCCTACGGGTTCGAGAATAATGTAGACATGACCGAGACACGTCTCCGGTCAATAACCAATAGCGGGACCTGGATGCCCATATTGGCTCCTACATATTCTACGAAGATCTTTATCGGTCAGACCGCATAACAACATACGTTGTTCCCTTTGTCATCGGTATGTTACTTGCCCGAGATTCGATCGTCGGTATCCAATACCTAGTTCAATCTCGTTACCGGCAAGTCTCTTTACTCGTTCCGTAATACATCATCTCACAACTAACATATTAGTTGTAATGCTTGCAAGGCTTATGTGATGTGTATTACCGAGAGGGCCCAGAGATACCTCTCCGACAATCGGAGTGACAAATCCTAATCTCGAAATACGCCAACCCAACATCGACCATTGGAGACACCTGTAGTACTCCTTTATAATCACCCAGTTACGTTGTGACGTTTGGTAGTACCCAAAGTGTTCCTTCGGTAAACGGGAGTTGCATAATCTCATAGTCATAGGACATGTATAAGTCATGAAGAAAGCAATAGCAACATACTAAACGATCGGGTGCTAAGCTAATGGAATGGGTCATGTCAATCAGATCATTCTACTAATGATGTGACCTCGTTAATCAAATAACAACTCATTTGTTCATGGTTAGGAAACATAACCATCTTTGATTAACGAGCTAGTCAAGTAGAGGCATACTAGTGACACTCTGTTTGTCTATGTATTCACACATGTATTATGTTTCCGGTAAATACAATTCTAGCATGAATAATAAACATTTATCATGATTATAAGGAAATAAATAATAACTTTATTATTGCCTCTAGGGCATATTTCCTTCACCCTGTGCTACCGATTCTACTGGAGTTTGCCTGTCAGTCACTTATGTTGTTTTAAATGCTTATGTAGTCTGATTATCTACTGCATGTATCTACTCCAGCGAGCATTAGTCTGTGGCTATTCACTTACCCTAGATATTGGCTGCTATAGCAAGACACACAGAGCGTGTAGTAGCACATATTATGCTATTCATAATATGTCACAATATTTCCTCATATACTTCTGCCATGAATAGAAGTTGGAATATCCTAAATTGGAATGTTAGAGGTATAAACTCCACAACTAGGTGGAATGATATTAGAAAGAAAATTGATGAAAGTGCTTGCTGTATTATGACTTTTCAAGAAACCAAGAGGGATAATTTTGATATTGCTTATATCAAGAATTTTTTCCCCAAGAGGTTCAACCAATTCTGTTTTTCACCTTCCAATGGCAACTCTGGAGGTCTGATTACTATTTGGAATGGCAATTTAATGAAGGGCAAAGTGATATCCCAAAATTATTATTAGATCACCATTGAGTTCACTTCTAATCTGGACAGTACCTGCTGGTATCTAACTAATGTTTATGGACCTAACAGCACTGAAGGTAAACATGAATTTACTGATTGGCTTATGGGTCCGAATATGAGCCACTCTAAGTTATGGATGATCCTGGGTGATTTTAATTACATAAGAAGCCCTGACAATAGAAACAAACCTGGTGGTGATCCTGCTAGTATGATGACTTTTAATAATATCATTGTTAACCTGGATCTGGCAGAAATCCCTCTCAAAGGAAGAGCTTTCACATGGAGCAATAAACAAGATCAACCTTTATTGGAAAAGTTAGATTGGATTTTTACCAGTCCCCACTAGACTACTATCCATCCATCTACTATGGCTACTCCATTAGCTAAAATTTCATCTGACCATGTGCCTATCAAAATCCAGATTGATAGCAATATTCCCAGAAGCCAGATATTCAGATTTGAAGAGTATTGGACTGAATTCAGTGGGTTTATTGAAACTGTGGAGAAGCATTGGTTAAATTCCACTCACTTCTCTGATTCTGCTAAGAATTTAAACTCCAAGTTTAAATCTATCAGAAGAGGTTTGAAATCTTGGAGCAAGAAATACTCCCAATTGAACAAAATCATTGATAACTGTTGTTTCTATGTGAAACTATTTGATGGCATTGAGGAACAAAGACCACTAGCTAGGGTGGAAAAGAATTTCAGGAAATTGCTCATCAAGCATACAAACAAGTTGCTGGAGGCTAAGAGAATCTACTGGAGAATTAGGGCAAACATCAGATGGGCAAATCTGGGTGATGAAAATACCAAATTTTTTCATGCAATTGCTACTTATGTATTTAGGCATAACTACATCACATATCTTATGACTAGGGATGGATACTATGGGCATCTTTCAAAGATAGGATTGGTACTGAGACAATCTGCACACAAAACTTTGACATATCATACCTTGCTATGGAGGAGGATCTTTATGATCTTGACATGCCCTTCAGTACTGATGAGATTGATGATATCATCAATAAAATGCCCAATGACAAATCTCCTGGACCTGATGGTTTTAATGGCCTGTTTATGAAGAAATGCTGACACATAATCAAGCATTATTTCTACAAATTCATCAATGATTTCTACAATGAAGCTGTTTCCCTGGCTCCTGTTAACAATGCCTACATTACTTTGATACCCAAAAATGACAATCCTGAAAGTCTTGATGATTATAGGCCAATCTCACTTGTAAGTATGCCTATCAAAATCCTTACTAAACTACTTGCTAATAGAGCGCAGCAGATCATTATATCCAGAATTAGCAAGAATCAATATGGGTTTATTAAGACAAGGAATATTCAGGATTGCCTTGCATGGAGTTTTGAATACATACATAAAAAAAAGGGCAACCTGATGCATGTAGCTCCCGCTTGCGCAGGGTGCAGGGAAGGGTCCGACCACTTTGGGTCTATAGTACGCAGCCTTTCCCTACATTTCTGTAAGAGGCTGTTTCCAGGACTTGAACCCATGACCTCATGGTCACAAGGCAGCAGCTTTACCACTGCGCCAAGGCTCCCCTTCCAAGAAATCCAAGAAAGAGATCATTATTTTTAAGATTGACTTTGTTAAGGCTTTTGATAAAGTGAGCTACAAGGTTATCTTATACATGATGAAGCATCTGGGATTTACCAAGAAATGGATTAGATGGGTCTCATCTATCCTATCTACTGCTTCCACATCTGTCATCCTTAATAGTGTTCCAGGTAAATGCATTCAATGTAAGTGTGGTGTCAGGCAAGGAGATCCTTTTTCCCCTCTTCTATATGTTATGGTTGGAGAACTATTGCAAATCATGGTTAATGATGCTTGGATAAATGGAACACTATCTCTGCCCATTGAGACTAACTTTACTGAAAGTTATCCCATCATACAATATGCTGATGACACACTGGTTATCTTGCCCGCTGATGAGGTTCAAATTAGAAGCTTCATTGAGATACTTGACAACTTCTCAAAATTCACTGGACTTGCTGTAAATTATAGTAAATCATCCATGGTACCAATAAACATGTCTGATGATAAAGCTCAGGAGCTGGCAAATTCCTTCAACTGCAAAAAAGAATCTATGCCTTTCACATATCTTGGTTTACCAATGGGATCTACAAGACCTAAAGTGGCAGATTTGATGCCCATGGTATCAAGACTTGATCATAGACTTTCTGGCATTGCCTCATTAATGTCATACTCTGGGGGACTTGTACATCTCAAATCCATAGTTGTTGCTCTGCCAATATTTGCTATGTGTTGCATCAGAGTACCATTCACCATACTGGATCACTTTGAAAAATCTGGCAGGAACTTCCTTTGGTATGGTAAGGATATCAATAAAAAAGGAAATTGCCTTGTTAAATGGGATAATGTTTGCTTGCCAAAAAAAGCTGGGGGATTGGGTGTGTTAGATCTGAGAACACAAAACAAAACTCTGCTTATAAAATTTCTTTACAAATTCTTCAATAAGCAGGATATCCCCTGGGTTAACCTTATATGGAACAATTACTATGATAATGATGAGACACCTAGTTTCCCTACAATGATGGGATCCTTTTGGTGGAGAGACTGTTGCTCGAATTTGCAAGACTTTAAAAACATGACTATATGCTATGCTGGGAGAGGTGATACAATTAAGCTATGGTCAGATAAATGGTGTTCTTATACAATTTCACAGTCAATGCCTCAGCTATTTTCCTATGCAAAGAATGCTGACACAACCCTTGCAACTGTCAGCAACATGGATCATAGTGAATTTTATGATTTGTTCCACCTGCCTATGTCCTCTATTGCTGTACAACAGAGTATCAACCTTATAGAGCTGATTAACAACAGAGAGAATCAGCACTTGCCAGATTCTTGGAAATTTTATTGGGGTGCCACAAGGTACTCTAACAAGAGAATATACCTTGAACTTATGGGAAACCCTGTTGATGCACCTAAACCCTATCAATGGATATGGAAATCATGCTCTTTACCCAAGCAGAAATTCTTCTTCTGGCTCTTGTTACAAGACAGATTAAACACTAGAGATCTACTAAAAAGGAAGAATTTCTACATTGAGACTAGTAAGTGTGAATTATGTGATGATGAACCTAATGAACATCTAATGCATCTGTTCTTTAGCTGTGATTTCAGTCAAAACTTCTGGATGAACATTGGCTACCAATGGAACACTGATCATAACCTCATAGAAATGCTCCTGGAGGGAAGGAAGCAAGATACACATGGATGCTTTAAAGAATGTCTGATTGCTAGATGCTGGAGTCTCTGGAAACACAGAAATAGCATAATTTTTGACAACAAGGTCAAAAATATGACATTATTGTATAGCCACTTTCAAGGAGCACTTTTGCATGATTATAAAGAAGGCAAAACCAGGATTGAAAGAGGGCATGCAAAGCTGGCTAGATCATTTGTAGACTCTTCATTGTCATGTATTATATCCATCATGTAAATCCATATGTAACTGTCCCCCTATTTTAATGAAAAAGAGAATCACAGTGGGGATTTCCCCCACTGTTTTTGTCAAAAAAAATATTCATGGCTTGCGCTCATGTATTGCGTGAGGGTTGAAAAGGCTGAAGCGTGTTAAAAGGTATGAACCAATTGCTCGGCTTGTCATCGGGGTTATGCATGATGAGAATGTTTTGTGTGACGAAAATGAAGCATGGCCTAACTATATGATTTTGTAGGGATAAGCTTTCTTTGGCTATGTTATTTTGATAAGACATAATTTCTTGGTTAGCATGTTTGAAGTATTATTGTTTTTATGTCAACATTAAACTATTATCTTGAATCTTTCGGATATAAATATTCATGCCACAATAAAAAGAATTACATTTGAAAATTATGCTAAGTAGCATTCCACATCAAAAATTCTGTTTTTATCATTTGCCTACTCGAGGACGAGCAGGAATTAAGCTTGGGGATGCTTGATACGTCTCCAACATATCTATAATTTTTTATTGTTCTATGCTATTATATTATCTGTTTTGGATGTTCAATGGGCTTTATTATACACTTTTATATTATTTTTGGGACTAACCTATTAATTGGAGGCCCAGCCCAAATTGTTGTTTTTTTGCCTATTCCAGTGTTTCGAAAGAAAGGGATATCAAATGGAGTCCAAACGGAATGAAACCTTCGGGAACGTGATTTTTGGAACAAATGTGATCCAAAGGACTTGGAGTGGACGTCAAGCAATCAACGAGGAGGCCACGAGGCAGGGAGCCCCCCCCCCCCTCGTGGGCCCCTCGTGGCTCTCCTGACCGACCTCTTTTGCCTATATATACTCATATACCTTGGAAACATCAGAACAGAGGACGAAACCCTATTTCCACCATCGCAACCTTCTGTACCTGTGAGATCCCATCTTGGGGACTTTTCCGGCGCTCCGCCAGAGGAGGCATTGATCACGAAGGGCTTCTACATCAACACCATAGCCTCTCCGATGATGTGTGAGTAGTTTACTTCAGACCTTTGGGTCCATAGTTATTAGCTAGATGGCTTCTTCTCTCTCTTTGGATCTCAATACAAAGTTCTCCTCGATTCTCTTGGAGATCTATTCGATGTAATCTTCTTTTGCGGTGTGTTTGTCGAGATCTGATAAATTGTGGGTTTATGATCAAGATTATCTATGAACAATATTTGAATCTTCTCTGAATTCTTTTATGTATGATTTGTTATCTTTGCAAGTCTCTTCGAATTATCATTTTGGTTTGGCCTACTAGATTGATCTTTCTTGCAATGGGAGAAGTGCTTATCTTTGGGTTCAATTATGCGGTGCTCGATCCCAGTGACAGAAGGGGAAACGACACGTATTATATTGTTGCCATCGAGGATGAAAAGATGGGGTTTATATCATATTGCTTGAGTTTATCCCTCTACATCATGTCATCTTGCTTAATGCGTTACTCTGTTCTTATAAACTTAATACTCTAGATGCATACTGGATAGCGATCGATGTGTGGAGTAATAGTAGTAGATGCAGGCAGGAGTCGGTCTACTTGTTGCAGACGTGATGCCTATATACATGATCATGCCTAGATATTCTCATAACTATGCTCAATTCTATCAATTGCTCGACAGTAATTTGTTCACCCACCGTAATACTTATACTCTTGAGAGAGCCACTAGTGAAACCTATGGCCCCCGGGTCTATTCTCAATCATATTAATCTCCCTTTATTTCTGTCACCGTCTATTTTGCTTTCTTTACTTTTAGTCTTTATCATAAAAATACCAAAAATATTATCTTATCATCTCTATCAGATCTCATTTTTGCAAGTGGCCGTGAAGAGATTGTCAACCCCTTTATCGCATTGGTTGCAAGGTTCTTATTTGTTTGTGTAGGTACGTGGGACTTGAGCGTGGTCTCCTACTGAATTGATACCTTGGTTCTCAAAACTGAGGGCAATACTTATGCTACTTTACTGCATCACCCTTTCCTCTTCAAGGGAAAACCAATGCAGTGCTCAAGAGGTAGCATCACCTTTTGACAGCCAATCAGCATGCGCTCTTTGTCGGACTGCCATATCTAGCTGTTCTTCAAGTTTCTCAAGCTTGTACTTGACTGTCAACTCCTTCTAAATCATGTTTTGTGATAAAGGTTGACGACAGACCTCCTCCAGCTCCTGCTCCAGTTTTGCTGCTCGTTTCTGCAGGTCACCTAATACATTATGGCTCCATACATAATACATACCTGATCTCTACCTATTAATAAAGCGTTGAGTGCTTCTGGTTGTCCGTCATAAGATTGCCCCCTAAATTTCTAATAATTATCCACCTGCCACCGGTAAGTGGAAAAAACGGTTCGCCAACGGCTTAAGCTTATTTCCAGTAAGCCCCTGATGTACAAGTGCACGTGAAGCGTGGTGGTATGAGCCGCTCCACTCCACACCCGATACTCTGCTTCGATCCCGGTTCTCTCACTTTCCTCCTTTTCTCTCCCATTATGCAGATGGGCTACGTAATGTTCCAGTTCCGGCCCAGCTACTCTATTTTACCCTTTGTATTTTCGGGCAGATTCAAATGTGTTTTTTAAATCGTAACTTTCATACCCCAACTCTAAGTAACATGTTATATATGGAAATACCTCAATAAAATGTGTAGATTTCAAATATGCTACCATATTAATATAAATAACAACAACTAGGTAGATATTTCTGTTGTCTAATAAATTGAAAACATCTTGAGTACAGTTCAAAAATCATCCAACCTTATGCTTTTTGCACAACACCACTTATCATGTTGTTTGTCGTGTGACATCGCGAAGCATTTCAAGGGATTCGCCGATGTTGTCAGGTGTGAGTACGAGGGATGAGTTTTTTTTCGTTGCAACGCGCGGGAATGTTTTGCTAGTAATAATAAAGGGGTTATTACTTCTGTTAGTACGTCACAAATATTGCCCCTAAAGTTGCCAAATATTAGCCATCAATGTCACCTGTAAGTAATAAAAAATGTTTCACATAGGGGAATCCCTGCCTTGGCTGGCCCATGCAGTACGAACCTTCTAAACTGCGCTCTGCACACATGGAGAAGACACAACACGCCTATTTCGCCTGACCATGTACGGGAGACCTTTTTTGAAATTTCGTTTTCCTTCTATATTTAATTTTTAAAAAATTTAAATAATTTCGAACTTCAAAAAAGTTTTGAAAATTAAAAAAAATGAATTTTTTAATAAAATATTTAATAATTCATAAATGTTTGTGGACTTTAAAAAAATATTCGCATCTTCAAAAAATATTCACAATTTTGAAAACAAATGTTTGGGAAATAAAAAAAATTCATGATGTTTTGAAAAAGTTTCTGTATTAAAAATGGTAATGAAATTGAACGAAATTTGGCCAATTCAAAAAATGTTCATGAAATGAAAAATATCCTAAAAAATTGAAAACTGTTCATGACTTACAAAATAGTTTATTAATCCAAGAAACGTTTGCTGATTCAAATAAATGATCATGCATTTCAGAAAATATCCATTAAATAAAAAAATGTTTGGGAATTTTAAAAATTGTTCCACCAGTTTCCCAAAATAGTTTATCGATTCTACAAATGTTCGCCTATTCAAGAAAAATATCTTAAAAAATGTTCACAATTAAAAAAGTGTTTGCATATAGTAAAAATTTTCTGGTTTTAGAAAATGTTCAAACATTTGTATAAATGTTCAAAAATTTGTAGAAATGTTCATGATTTCAGGTATGTCCACGAGTTTAATAAAATGTTCATGATTTTCAAAAAAATATTCTTGATTTCACAAAAAAAAATTTGGAGTGATAGTGTATCTCGGTGATATAGGAAAATGTTGTCATGGCCATCAGAGATTATAAATTGTTTTCCTGCCGTTGCACACACGGGCTGTTTTGCTAGTAAAAAGAAAAAATCTTTAGAAAACAGGCCGCCCGGACATGGACCGGTCCAAATGGGCGTGCTGCGTTCTCCCAGTGCGCAGAGCACAGTATAGGAGGAACATACTGCATGAGCCGACCCAGGCGGGGGATTCCCCTGTGTGAAATGTTTTTTTATCATTTAGATATGCATTGGTGCGTAATATTTTGCAATTTTGGAGGCAATTTTCATGATGTACCGCAAGAAGCAATAGTCCTTTATTATTAGGTATAAATATAAATGTAGCAAACTTGCTCGTGCGTTGCAACAAGAAAAAAATCATCCCTCATACGCGCAATTGACGACATCAGCAAATCCATTGAAATTTTTCACAATGCCACACAATAAACAATATGATAAGTGCTGATGACTAAAAAATAAAGGTGGGATGATTTTTAACTGTACACAAGGCGTTTACAAAAATCTCTATATGCACAATTTTAAACAATACGAAATCAACATTAAGCCACTTGTTTACATAAATGGGGCTGAAAACATATATAATACTCCCTCCGTTTCTAAATATAAGCCTTTTTAGAGATTTCAAGATGGACTACAAACGGATATATATAGACATACTTTAGAATGTAGATTTACTCATTTTGCTCCATATGTAGTCCATATTGGAATCTCTAAAAAGACTTATATGTAGGAACAAAGAGAGTAGACATTTTTAAAATATAAGGAAGGTATTAATTAAAGTTGCACCCAAAATTACACTTAAATGTAATTTAAAAATGATTAACATGCAAGATAATAACATATTTGAAATCTAAATATTTTTGTGAGTGTTTTCTGTATATAACATGTTAGATTTGGAGTTAGGGTTTAAAAGATATGAATATTTTTTAAAATATTTGGATCTGCTCAAAAAGTAAAAGAAAAAGAAAAAGAACCAAATCAGGGATCGAACCCTGTTCTTCTTGTGTTAGTATGATGTGGCTAAACCACTAAGATGACTGCATACTTCTAATTTTTAAGGGATCTCAGGGTATATGAACAAGAGGAGTTGATAACCTACAAGTATAGGGGATCGCAGCAGTTTTTGAGTGTAGAGTATTCAACCAAAATTTATTGATTCGACACAAGGGGAGTCAAAGTATATTCAGAACTTTTAGCAGTTGAGTTGCCAATTCAAACACACCTGAAAGACTTTATCTATAGCAAATATTTAGTAGCCAAATAGTATGAAAGTAATGGTATAGTGGCAAAAGTAACAGTAGCAGCTTGTAGTGATTGTAACAACAGTAGCAACGGAAGTACTTAGCAAAGATCAATATGTGAAAAGCTCGTAGGCATTGGGTCGACAATGATAATTGTGTTAGATGATATTCATCAGGTAGCGGTCATAACCTAGGGTGACACAGAACTAGCTCCAATCCATCAATATAATGTAGGCATGCATTCTGTATATAGTCATACGTGCTTATGAAAAAGAACGTGCATGACAACTTTTGTCCTACCCTCTTGTGGCAGCAGGGTCCTAATGGAAACTAAGAGATATTAAGGCCTTCTTTAATAGAGAACCAAACCAAAGCATTAGCAATTAATGAATACATGAAGTCCTCAAACTACGGTAATCACCAAAAATAATTCCAATTATTGTCACCTTGGGGTATGCGATCATAACTCATAATAGGTGTCTACAACTTGCAAGGTAGGATCAAGAACACAAATATATTCATGAAAACATAATAGGTTCGGATCTAAAATCATGGCACTCGGGCCCTAGTAACAAGCATTAAGCATAGCAAAGTCATAGCAACATCAATCTCAGAACATAGTGGATACTAGGGATCAAACCCTAATAAAACTAAATTGATTACATGATAAATCTCATCCAACTCATCACTGTCCAGCAAGCCTGCGATGGAATTACTCACTACCGGCGGTGAGCATTATGAAATTGGTGATGGAGGAAGGTTGATGTTGATGATGGAGACGGATTCCCCTCTCCGGAGCCCCGAACGGACTCCAGATCAGCCCTCCCGATGAAGAACAGGAGGCGGCGGCGGCTTCGTATCATAAATTACGATGAATCCTTCTCTCTTATTTTTTTTTCCTCCCCGAATAGGTTTATATAGCGTTGGAATTAGGGTCGGAGGAGGTCCAGGGGGACGACAAGCCTGCAGGGCTTGTGGCCTCTAGGTGGCCCCCTCTCATAACTTCTTGTGCCGCTATTTTTTATATATTCCGCAAAAATTCGGTGTATAGTTTTAGGTCAATCCGAGAACTTTGATTTTTGCACACAAATAACACCATGACAATTCTGCGAAAAACATCGTGAGTCCGGGTTAGTTCCGTTCAAATCATGCAAATTAGAGTCAAAAATAAGGGCAAAAGAGTTTGGAAAAGTAGATACGATTGAGACATATCAGGAGTCCGCTGCAGTGTACGAATAGTTTTCTTGCACTTAGCATTATTTTACAAAATTACTAAAAAAATTGCATACACAAACATTTTACGATTTATTAAACATTTTATTTCAAAATTTTCAATTTTTTGAATTTTTTCAAAAAAAATTGAAGTCCCAAATTATTTAAAGTAGAAAAAATAAAAGAAAAAATAAAAAAACAAGTCGCCCAGACATGGGCCGCCAAAATAGGCGTACTGCGTCTTCTTCCAGTGCGCATAGTGAAGTATAGGACATCAGTACTGCATGGGTCGGCCCAGACGAGGGATTCCCCTGTGTAAAACGTTTTTTATAATTTATAGATGGCATTAGTGGGTAATATTTAATAATTTTAAGGGCAATTTTCATGACGTAACGCCAGAAGCAATAGCCCCTTGTTTATTAGGTATAGATATAAATATAGAAACCTTCTTTCTATTTTTAGAAGATGTTGAAGCCTAGCCGTTTAAGTTTTCTATTTTTTGGTGGGCGATCGATTCAACATTACAGTGGGCGGTTGCCCGGTAGCGAGACATAGGGGAGACTTGCATCAAGAACAACGTGAGATGGGCCGGCCCAGGTGCACCGGAGGCCACATCCTCATTTTTCCTGCTTTTGTTTTATTTTTTGAGTCTTTACTTTTGTTTGTACTTCCAAATATGCTAAATAAAAATTTTACAAAAAGACTTTACATACAACATTTGAGAAAAATATTAACCAAGCATTTGAAAATGTTAAATGTGTGTACAAAAAAAATGTTTCTCATCTGTACCAAAAAAATATGATGTGTGTGAGGAAAAAGTTGATCATGTATTTAGAAAATGTAATCAAGCAAAAAATATATTAAATAAGTATTTGAAAAATATTAATCAAGCATTTATTTTGACATGGTAATACATGTCTCATTTGTATCATAAGGATCATAGTACAAGCCACGTACACACAGACCTGACAAAACTGAAAAGACAGCAGAACGGTAGCCTTTGCACAAAGAAACACCATCAGAGAAACAAAATAACAATCAAGGTCGAATAATTCCCTGAGCTTGACATCAATGCCCATTGTCGGTGTCAAAACCAGCGGATCTGGGGTAGGGGGTCATGAGCTGTGGATCTTGGATCAATGGGGAACAAGGGACGAAGGATACAATATTTGCCCAGGTTCAGGCCCTCTCGAAGAGGTAAAACCTACGTCCAGCTTGATTATATTGAAGTGTATAGGATGATTACAGAGTCGTTCTACCACGAGATCAGATAAACTAAACCCTAGGTAAGTAGGATGATGGTTCTTCTTCTAGCCTCTACGGACTAAACCCTCTGGTTTATATAGGCACCAAGGGTAGTAGGGTTACACATGGTTGGTTACAAAGAAGGGATAAACATGCCGATTCTCTTATCTTGACTTGGAGGATACACCAAGGTTTCGAACGTTTCCTGTCCGAACACGAAATCGCCTTATAGTAGTTGTACAGCGGTCCACCTATCCGGCCCAACACACGATCCACCATCTTCGAGATGTTGTCGATGCAGACCACAATCTGCATCTGCTCCTAGACTGCCTCCCAAGCTCCCCGCCAACGTCGGAGCGAACGTTGTCACAATGGCGGAGCCCGAGGACACAAGTCCACCATGAGGATGTCGCTGCCGCCACACCATCCTTAGTTGAACAGACTGATTTCATATCCATCCCCAACCATAGGACCGATCGCCACCGCTACCGCCGAAGGAAAGACGATGAACGACCAAAAAACCTAAGCTACTAGGGCCTAAAACCTAAAGCTACGCGATCCACACGCGTGGATCCGGCTACCCTCCTCACCACCGGCGACCGAGGTCACCGGCAGAGGGAAGCCTCCGGATGGCGGCGGGGGAAGCATCCAAAAAATGTAAATGTTTAAAATAAAAATGTTGACCATGTATTGAAAAAAAGTTAATCTTGCATTTGAAAAAATATATTAATCAAGCATTTAAAATGTTAAATGTATATAGAAAAAATATTGACCATGTATTACAAAAATATTAATCTTGTATTTGAAAAATGTTAGTCAAGAATTCCAAAAATGTTAATATATGTATAAAAAAATGTTGACTATGAATTAAAAAAATTAATATTATATTTTAAAGATGTAATCAATTTTAAAAATATGTATAAAACAATATTAACAGTGTACTCGAAGAATGTTAAATTGGTATTTAAAAAAATGTTTGTCAGGAGTACTAAAAATATTTTTGACATATACAAAAAATATAGTATGAAAAACGAAATAAAATATCATGAAAAATAAAAATAAACAAAGGGAACAACAAAAATACAAAAAATAAAACCAAAGGAAAAAAGTGCAAAAGAATTGAAAACGGTGAAAACCAATAAAGAAAGGAAATAACCCGTTAAAGACAAAAAACGAAAATCAAAGGAAAATGAGAAAGAAAAAACCTCAAGAAAATCAAGAAAGAAACAAAGAGAAACTGATGAAACACAAAAGAAGAAAACCAAAGTAAAAAATCCCGAAGAAAACCAGAGAAGAAATAAGAAAACTGAAAAAAAACGAAAAAAAAACAGAAACAAACATATCAGCGAGCTCAGACCGAGGAACGAACAAACAAGTGACGCGCTATTGGGCCGGTCCATATGCGTGTGCACTGCAGAACAGCTGTAGACGAGATGGATGCTAGTCTCGCTATAAGCGAGACATAGCATTCGCGGTTGCCGGCTAGTGGTGTGCAGTTAATTTTTTTTGAGCATCAGTACAGACACAAGTGCTCATATACACGCGCATACACTCACCTCTATGAACGCACACATGCACACCCTACCCCTATGAGCACCTCCGAAAGACTGAGCCGGCATATCATCTTGATATTTACGAAGCCACCGTAGGCGCCTCGTCGTCGACGGGAACATCTCCTCCCACTGAGAGCACATCGCCGGAAATCCTGAAATAAATTCAGGAATAATGCGAGCACCAGGGTTTGAACCCTGGTGGGTTGGGGATACCACTGTCCACCTAACCATCTCAACCACAGGTTGGTTTGCGTGTGCAGTTAAATTTTGATGGTGTGGTCTGGTGCGGCTTTCATCACGTTTCCAAAATCCGAGTTTTTTATAGGATAAAAATCCGAGTTTTTTTTTAGAAAATCTTCATTCAAATCACGAATCAGTACAAAGTAGGTGACCCTTACAAGCACACTGAAACGCAAACACAAAGGACCATGAACACCTAGAGTACACTAAGACAACCATAACACAAGAAGATCTCCGGAGCCCTGTGTCATCATCCCTGAATCTTGCGAGAAGACCCCTGCAGCAGAAGGATCTGCAACCAGTCGCAAACAGGTCATCATCTTCGACCACGGTACAATTGCCGCCACGTTGCTTCCTCCTTTCTTGACACCAGCGCTGAGAGGGCATGGACATCAATCCAACACACCTACAACAGCCGTCGCCATCTTTGACTTTGAGTACCACGAAAAGTGTCCCTTCCGGAAGGAAGAGAACTCGAGTCATCCGACCGGTCCAGCACCGCGGCCGGGCCATCCGCCCGGGCAAAGCAGGATCTCCCACCAGGGCCGGTCCACATATATACGGGGCCCGGGGCAGGAAGACAACAAGGGGCCCTTGTTTTTTTTCTTGACACACATGAACTGAAAATATTTTGTATGTCAAAACCAAAGGAAATATTCAGTAGATGGAATAGATAGATCCATTATCTTTGAATTCTAAAACTAACTATACAATTTATTTATCGACCAAGAGAAGTTCAAACATTTACTATATATTGCTAGTTGCAGTGATTCCTGAAAGAACTACTCGTCCGGTAAAAAATTGTCAACCGATTTTTTTGGGAATTCTACTTGTTCATCTATACATGTTTTTCCTCAGATTTTCATCACTACTACTAGAAAAATGCTTTTGACAAGACATGTCATCATATAAGGCGCGTAAAATATGTTCAATACAGATCAGAAAAGCACCTGGATATCATATGGCATAATGTGAATTTGTACAAATGCCGCAATAGTCAGCGCAAATGAGAAGCCAACACCATGAATTGAATTAACATCTCCCCTTCTCCTAATCTCCTTAATGCTTTCTCAGAACCAATGAAGAGCAGAAGATTATAAGAAGACATATGCAAGTCAGCAGATCTGAAGGAGTAAGAGCCAGAGATGGAGAGCAAAGCTATTTGAATTAGAATCATTAAACTAAGGAAGAGAATTACATGGAGGATGCAGATCTCTGTGATTGGAAGGATCGATGATCATCCATTAATCACTTGCCGCGCCCTTGGAATCAGCAAGACACCGAAACGGCGGCGTTGTTCATGGATTGTGAATTTGGAAGGAGAGGAGTCACCGAATACGGAGGAGAACGGGGGACTCGTGGATCTAGTGGAAACCAATTTGACTTCTCCGTGAGTATTGCTCGTACGTCCACCAGTTTAATGGGCTTTACACTTGCACGGTTGCACCTTGGGCCCTTATATATTTTTTTTCTCTAGATTTCTTCCGCCTGAGATAAAAAAACACACTGTGTTGTACTACCTGGTTCGGGGCCCCTACCTCTTGGGGGCCCAGGGCGGGCGCCCCGCTGCCCCGGCCTATGGACCGGCCCTGTCTCCCACCATCATCAGCGCAGAGGAAGGAGAAGAACAGCAGCATCAAATCATACCAACAAGGAAGAAGAAAGGTCTTCGTCTCCCTGCCTCCATCATCCATATGAGGATCCAAACGGCCAGTGCCGATGGACCTCCAACCACCATAGCCCGCGACCTCGACGAGATCCGGGGATCCCCAACACCGCTGGCTTCTAGACGAAGGCAAAAGCCTCGCCTGACCGCGAACGGAGCCCAGAGAAACTTATTCCGACGCGACACCACCGCAACGGCCTCGGCAGCGTCTCCCTCAACCTTAACCCTACTACACACCCACCTAGTGAACAGACCCAAGGTTCCCCCTCCCTCCCGCCGTCGGAGCGGCCGACGGAGAAAGAGGGAACCGGCGGCGTCACCGGCGACGCGCAAGGGACCCCTAGTCGCCTCCTTGATCGCCTCCTGCGATCCAACTTTTCTGGGCGTCTGTTTTTCCTCGTTCATAAAAATCCGAGTTGAGTTGTGGGATCCGTGTGTCCTTTCATGGTGTGTCCCGTGCAGCGTGTGTCCGGTAGGTGGGCTCGATTTTCGTGGCCCCTGCCAGCCGTGGTGTTTAATGTGGGTCCTAACTAAAGCTGTGATCCGTAAAAAAAACTAAGCTGTGATCCGTGTTTGGTCGGTTTTGACGATGCTATGGATTGTGAAAAGGCTGACCGTGGGATCACGGAATATATAAGCACACCCCGGACCCCTCTTCCCTAGAAACCCTACCACCAGGCCGCCGTAATCCATCGATCGCCTCGTGAGATCTGGAGTCGACGAAACGCCTAACACTGAGATGGAGAGTGGAAACCGTTCCAATCCGAGGAAGAACAGTAGCAGTAAGTCCAATCGAGTTGCGCCTCCTGAGAGTCTAGGGCGCTTGCTGCAGCAACTCAAGGAGGAGAAGGAAAAACTCAAGGAGGGGAAGTCGGAGGCGACGTCGGAACGAGTTAATTCACTCCGGGAGGAAATCAAGGCGTTGCGCCTCGACCTATTTGGTGGTCAGGGAGGAACCCGCGGCATGTCGACGCAGCCGATGATCCATCCAGCGCCTCGCGAGTCCAGAAAGATGGAAGGGAAATCTGCTTCCGGTTCCGGTAAGCAGCAGCATCAGCTTGTTTCTTGCAGACCCCATGAGAATGAGATCCGTCAGTCTCGTGCCGCCGCTCCGCCGGCGACGCCCCACCATGATTCAGCCATGGATCAGCAGCAGGTCCACAAAAAGGTTGATGTCTCCAGTGACGGTGATAACAATGATATGAAGGAGATGGATAGAGGCAAATCGGCCCAGCAAATAGCCAAAGAGGAGGAGATGGCCTTTGAGGCCAACAGCTTTGCCTCATACCGTAAAAGTTGGGAATCGAACTGGGGAGCGTGTAGCCGCGGGTTCTTCGAAGACACGAGTGAGTACTGAGTAGCAAGTAAACACATTCGTGCATGCTTATGCTTTTATCCATTCATGTAGATTTCTGCAACACACATGGACTTCTATTTGGTTGGTGTTTGCAGCGACCGTGAGTCCCATGCACTTTACCCACTGCACACCTGGATGCGACCCAGGAGATGCCGCCATCGCTGGGGCCACCCTGCAGATCTTCACTATCAAGTTCGAGGAGTTAAAAGGCGGCCTTGAGTGGCCATTGTCTGTGTATGGTGTGGTTGCTGCGCGAGACTGCGTGGATCACAGCCGCAACCTCCTCTTCTCTTGCGATAGGTGGAGGTCGCAGAACCTCAGTCAGGAAGTATGTATGCTAGTACTTTACCGGATATTATCCTTTCCTACAATTTTTTGTATGCACATGTGGTGCCATTCTTCCTTACTTGTCTTCTCTTGCTGTCATTGTGTCAGTTTAAAAAAAGGTTTAGAAGTAGGTAAGTTTTGTTCCTTTAGGATTGCCGGTACTAATGAGTTGTTTGGTGACGCCTGCAGGATCCTTTTTTGCGCTTAATTGGCCCGTCTCGTGCGATTGTGTTTACTGATGATGTTTACTTTGAAACCGAGCTAAGAGTAAAAGGCAAAACATTGTCTCAAGATACAGCATTGGTTAGTGGGAGACGCCACTACAGCGGAGGACGTACCATTTCCTTCAGCAACTGCTTCTGCAGAATAGAGTTATGCATGGAACGAATTCATGAAACTGTCCAGGCCACTATATTGGGTGTCCGTGTCAAAAATGGACCATGGCCTTTTGATTATGGCGGTAAAGTGGCTTGCCTCTCACCATCGCGGACATATAAGGTCACTGGTGGTAAAGTCTTTTATACTACTCATGCCCCATCCATGGAAGTTGTGATGCTTGCTTCACGTGGTAGAACAATGCCTAAGGGTTCATGTGGTTACCTTCGTCTATCAAGGCATGTAGTTTCTGTAGAACTAGAAGGAAGCCTGAATGTTGTCATACAAGCCTACTCAGAATCTGGTGATATCACCGCACAAGGTGAGGTTTGCTTTACGCCCAAAGTTTGCAATATAAGTCAGGAGACATGTTTCTTGGGTGACAGTGACCCTAAGGTGGAAGTGGAGATTACTGTCGCTTGGTCTCTTCTAGTCTCGAACAGGCGTCATTTGATGATGAATGGAATGGACTTTGGAGAGTTGAAGGAAGCGGTCAGTGGGATGGGAGTTTGAATGTTGTGAAGATGATGGCTAAATAGAGGCATGGCAGATCTCTATTTCCTCTATTTTTATCCATCTGGTCTGTTGAAGTGCCTTTGTATTTCTGCATCTAATAGCAGATATTTATGTTTAATGACCAGAAATTCGGCTATAAATCTGCATGTTATGCAGGCAACCATATGTGTATAACTTGTAAGTTATGTTGTATTAAGTATGTCTGTAATCAGCTACCTGATGTTGCTCTTGCTGCTTCACTTCGTAGAAGATTCATTTTTTCCTTTTGTTTAATCAACCGTTCTTCCTTGTCCTTACAAGTAAAATTCAATTTGCTACCTCTCGTGGTTTCAATGTAGGTTAAGTAGGCTTGGAAGTAGCGTATGTTTTGTTTCTTTGGGTGACCGTGATTCTACGGTGGAAATGGAGATTACTGTCGCTTGGTCTCTTGTTTCCAAAAAGCTTTTTTTCTAAATAAACATCAAACTTTATTAATTACATATAACAGTTACATCATCAATAAGAAAAGATACAATGTCCATCTATATGCTCCTCGCACCAATCCCTACTTTTGGAAAATTTTGCTAGCCTAGCAAGTTCATGAGCAACCTTATTTGCTTCTATATTACAATATTCAAACCTAGTAACAGTAAAATCACATGCCATAAAATAGCAATCGTCGAACACTGGAGATGCTGCTCCCGCCGATTGTCCTTCATTTTTCATTGTGTCAATCACTTCCATATTATTAGAATTTTTATATTATTAGAGTTGACAATAAGGCGATTGTGTCCCACCTTCTGTGCAAAGATTAAGTCAAACCTTAGAGCCAGTGCTTCTGTTGTTAATACATCGGCACACCAATCAATCCTCCAATTTCCACCAACAGTGAACCTTTCTTTGTCATCTATGAGGACAGCCCCCGACGTGCCCCTAAGCAGATCATGATCAAAAAAGCATCAACATTCAGTTTCACAAAACTCATAGGAGGTCTGCTCCATCCCCTGTTTTACGGGTTGCCTTAGGGGAGTGTGCATTAACATAGTTCGTCGTTATAGCACGAGCTTCCATCGAAGTTTGATGTGCATTTTGAGACTTTCCTTCATGAACCAGTTTACGTCTATCCCATCATAAATACGAAGCTGTTATAGCGATCAATTCACACGTATTTTGGAGGCCCGGTAAAGATAATTCTTGATCTGGCATAAGTAGTAAAAATTCAAGGACTGTCTCTCCCGCCTGATCGACGACACAAGCTCTATCGATCACCTCATACAATACTAACTTGCCCCAAATCTCTTTCGCCTTCTGACATAGAAACAAGATGTGTTTTGTGTCTTCTGGCCCATTTAAGTATGATGGGCCGATGGGCGAAACTTTCATGTGTCTATTAGCAAGCGTAACACAAGATAGTTTCCAGATCTTACCCCAAATAGGATTGGTTCTAACCATCCATTTGTATATTGCATTTCCTCCTGTGTTGTTGGTTCCATTCCTCCAAATAAACCCATCTAATAGTGAACAAACCATTTTTGTGTAACCCAAGCAATGAAGTCTGACATATCATGTATCGAAAGGGGAATCACGAGCACCCTTTTGAACACCAATTGGCCACAATGTTTGTCTCACCGAGTCTTCATCCCAATAATTCATGATTGGATCAATAAGATCAGAAACCTTTGACACAAGATGCTCCCTCCTAGGAGTAATAGCTTTTCTATTTGCACAATCCGGGATCCAAGCATCTTTTCAAATATCAATATTTTGTCCATTTCCAACTTGCCAGCTATAACCATCCATTAGAGAGCTAACTCCCGCCATAATGCTTTGCCAGCTAAAAGAGGAACCCTTCTTTAGATTTGCATTCATTAAATCGCCATCTAGGAAGTATCTAGCTCTCAAGATTGTAGCACATAATGACTACGGATTATCAAGCAAAGGCCACTCTTGCTTGGCTAGCAAAGCCAGATAGAAACAATGTATATCTCGAAAGCCCATGCCTCCTTGGTCTTTTGGGACACACATATTCCACCACGCCATCCAATGCATCCTCTTCTTATTGTCCTCGTCACCCCATCAAAATTGCGACATCGTGTCAATGATTCCTTTGCAAAAAATTAAGAATTTTAAGACGGACATAGCATAAGTTGGGATAGCTTGTACAACAGATTTGAGGAGAATTTCATTTCCTCCAGCGGATAATAATTTTTCTTTCCACCCACTATTTTTTTGTAAAAATACGATCAATTAGGAATTGGAACGATCACTTTTGTCCATACCAACATTTGTAGGCAAATCCAAATATTTCTCATTGAGGGCTTCAGTCATAATATTCAGAATTGTGCAAATTTGTGCCTTGTCTTCCACTTTTGTATTGAGACTAAAGAAAATACTAGACTTTTCAACGCTTACCATTTGCCCCGAGGTAGCACAATAAGAATCCAAAAATGATTTCGACGCCTCCGCATTCATAGCATTTTCTTTCATAAGGATCAAAGAATCATCGTCGAAGAGAAGGTTTGAGATCGATGGTGCATCTCTATAGACCTTAACTCAAGAAATATCTCCATTCTCCTCCGCATTAGCTAGTAGAGCAATCAGCCCCTCCGTACATAACAAGATTAAATATGGAGAGAGGGGATCTCCCTACCTCAAACCTCTAGTAGGTTTAAAGTCTCAGTCTCTTCAGTATTAAAGCGAACCCTTTACTCCACAGAGGATACACATTGCATAATTAATTTACCCCTTTCTCCTGGAATCCCAATTTCATCATAATTTCCTTTAGAAAAGACCGCTCTACTCGGTCATATATTTTGTGTATATCCAGTTTGATGGCACACATACCCTCTTTACCATTCCTTTTTTTTCTTTATTGTATGGAAAACACTCGTATGCCCTGAAAATGTTATCTGTAATCATTCTTCTCGGTACAAATGCATTCTGAGTCATGTTGATAATATCTGGAAGGATTATCTTCAAACAAGCTTTGAAGCTTCACGTGATTTGGAACTTAGTGCTCTTTCCACTCTACGTGTCACCTATTGATGTATCGGTTGTGTGCTGAAATGTTTGTAATGCCTCTAAACTGAAGTTGTGTGTCGAATTTTGCTAACACTTAGTTGTTTCGAATTGTTTTACTTTGAATATGAGCACATAAGTGATTCACAAATATTATACCCCACCCCTCCCAAAATAAGTCACTGACTTAGTACAACTTTGTACTAAACAGGCGCCACTTAATTATTTTGGGAAGGGAGAGTATATAGTGCACGTACAAGGATGGTGACACTTATCCAAGGGGCCAAGTAGGAGCAACACACTATCTGTCTCCACGGCCGCGAAGGGCCACAACCATTTCACCCAGGCTCGACGGGTGCCGCAATGGCCACCGGCCAGCAGAGAGGTTCCCACTAGAACCCTGGTCAAGGTGCCCACGCTACCAAAGGAGAAGCAACATGAACCGACCCACAAGCATGGATAACCGACCACACGAGCACCATCATCGATAGCGGCAGGACAGGACGTCGGATCAGAGCAACCGAACGAAGGCTCAAAACCACAAAGAAGGCTGAACGGAGCATCACTAGGATGTCGTAGACACGTCCAAGCCATCTCGCACCACTGCTCTAGTGGTGGTGGAGATGGCGGTTGTTCGGAGATCGTGGCGGAGAGGATCCACACACCGTAGCCTTCAAGAAGGGGATCAACACCAGAAGGCATCAACATCGGCATGGCCGCCGTGTCGGCCTGGGGGTTTCCATGGATTCACACCCGCGCAAACCAGATCCGCATAGCCGGCATCCAGGAGACGACGACCGCAACCACAAGGGACAGGATCCGGCGCGGATCATAGATGCGGGCCAGAGGAGGAAGCTTCATCGTGGGACGCTCGCATACCTATGTAGGGCCACCGGAGCGCCGACGGGCGCCACATCCACGCCACCCGCACGGTCGGGAATGCGGGTCACCTATACCCGCCGGTGCAGCCCGCCGCACGCCACCGCCCAGGGCTGCCGCCCTGGAAACCGAGGCCCTTAATACAAGATGGAGCCGCGAGATCCCCGCCGCCACCTTCATCAATATTGCGCACCCGCACCTATGAGCATCTATGGCGCCGGTGGAGCGAAGGAAGGGTAGATGAGGGTCGCGGCGGCGGCTCTAGGGTTAGCCCCCGAGTCACCTCAGAGGAGGCAACAGGAGGGGGGATTTCCGTGACATACAGATTAGAGGGGGAAAAGGTAGATTTCTGAAGAAAGAAAGTGATATTCATCTACAGTACAAATATATAAGAAGCGTTAGGCATCAGACTACTGCAAATTTGGATCTATCAGACTAGTCCATAGCCATTGGACAGGAGAGCGTTGGAGAGTTGGAGCGTTGGATTAGAACATCATGTTACGTGGGAATTTCCACCTGATTACGAGATGGGAAACGCTTTCCATGTGTAGTCTGATAGAAAGCCATCGTCTGACCTGTCCACCACCGTCGATTCAATTTCAATCTCATGGTCACAGATTTTGCGTCATATGAAAAAATATCCCGTCGGCCAAAGCTAACCACCCGCAATCCCCCGCACCTAACCTCTCCCTAATCAGTCGCCCCCACCTCGGACACACCACCCCGAGCTAGCCTCGCCAGATCCCCTCCCCGAGCAGCACGGCCACCTCGCCGGGCAGTTCCGTTCCCCTGCTCCTCGCCGCTACAGCGTCTGTCCACCTGTGCGACCCGGTGACATCTCAGGTGCGCAATCCCAGCAGTAGGGGATCGATCCCCCAATCCTCATCTGCAGTTCATCCTTCGCCAGGTTATCATCGGCTGAATCGGTGTTGACACCCACTGGACTGTATAAAGTCAACATGATCTGTGTTCATGCCTCGTGTTCTTTCATTGAATTTTGTGTGACCGTAGTAATCAACTGGACTGTATTAGTTTTGATGTAATTGTTGTTCTGATCACAAAATTGTGCACTCGCACATTGTTAACAAGCATTGCTAATTTCCAACTTCAGAATTGTGTGCTTCGCATTTAAGAAACAAAGTGCTTCCACTATGTAAAGTTATGCTGAGATGCATATGATGCTTCAAGTATCCATGTTGCTTAGCGATCACGATATTTCAACCATGCTACTATTCTTTATACTCTTGTCTTATGTAGAGATATCATGACACTGGTGCTTATAAATATTCATCAATTCATGCTTCGTTAGTAATGTATATGCGTTTCTTTAGCCCAGATTTCTTGCGGCAACAGTCCACAGTCAGCTCGCAAAATTGGTTTCTTTTCCTGGAAATAGTTCACTTCTATTCATGTTTCTTGTTATATTCACATCAGCCTATGTTCATGTTAGGTAATTGATTTATATTCTTATTTTATTGGCGGAGCACAACTTTCTTAATCCAACCATGCTACCACTTAAAATTTACACTTCCTGTGTGTCGTATATTTGTTGTGATAAAAGGAAGCAATTGCTTCGTATCGGTCATGCTTCATATTGTTATTTTGACTTATGTTTCTATGTTCATGAATTTTTGCTTCAACCATTGTAAGTGTGTGCTTCTTTTATTGTACACTCATTTCCACCATTAGCAACACTAGTGTATGCTTCAACCTCCGCAACTGTGTGCTTCAACCACATGCTAGTGTTGCTTCCATTAGTGAAATTTTATTGTACAAACATTTTGCTTTTCTTACTAAATATTAGTATCAACCAATATCAGTGTGTGCTTCGTTCCTTCTCACTAAATGCTTCTATTGTACATACACGTTGCTTCAACCGTTTCCAGCTGTGCTTCTTCATTGCATGATGGCTATGATGATGAGTGTTCCATGAGCTGCTCTAAGTTGTCGACTGTACCACGCATGAGAGAGAACTCATGGCGCGCGCTGATAGTGTCCATGACCAGCTTGTTGAGCAGCTGCTGCTACGATGACTATGAAAAAGTGAAAATAGTATGGTTGCAATACGATTCAACTTTTGATGTAAAAAAAGAGTACAATTTCTCGTTATACTGGATTAGTTTGTTTGGATACTTGATCATTCTTACTATGCTTCCACATGATTTCTTTGCCAAGCAAATATTCCCGTTATAGAAAAAAGATTGATTCCGTTGCAACAAAATTTCTTTTCCAAACTCTTAAAAACATAGACTACATGAAATGCTTGTGTTGAACAATATATTTTTACCGTGCCTTGTTTGTATATCGAATAACCATTTGCCCAGTTTGTATCCTTGTTTTGCTTCTGGTAAATGTTTCCGTCAAACGCGGACACTGTTTATGCTACACTGAAATCATCGAAATGCTACCATAGCATCGAAATAAGGCTTCCGTGAATACAAAAATACTTCTATTATATGATCAAAAAAATGTTTTGGTCGCACCTTAAAAGGATGTTGTATGATAAAGAATAATGCTTCCATGCCCTAAACGTGTTGGGCTGCACAAAAATGCATCTCTAATAATAATTATTTTCTTATATTGTTAGTTGGAAGCAAATTACAACTTACCAAAAAAATGATAATAAAAGATATTTAGAGTGATTTATGGGAAGCAATTCTCAACTAGCCGAAGTCCGATACAGTTGTTACAGGAAGCAGTCAATTAGTAGCGTGATTTATGGGAAGCAGTCAATTACTAGGAGGAAGCAAAGGAAGGAGCTGGTGAAGGTAACCGGCGTGTTGAGGCTGGTCACAGTGGGGAGGAACTTAGGAGTAACATCACACACTCCAATACAACTTTGCTTATGTGGCACGTATTTAATGAAGAGAGAGGTGCTTGTGGTAACTAGCTAAGTTACCGGAACATCACACACTCCAAGAAACAATGAGTCTATAACCTAATAAATACATTGTTGCATGACACTACATAGATGTTCTTACCCACTATTGAGGTAGTAACATAGTCTAGGGAAGTGTGAAGTTACTAGCTTATGTTCTTGCCCATTGTGACCAGCCTTAGTGGAAGCAATTACAGGAAGCAATCACTTACAACGAATCAATTCAGCAAGAGCTTTACTACATCTACAGGCCATTTAGCACGGAAAGGAAGTTACAGACTGACATGGCCTAGTTAAAATCAAGGGGTGGGGTCAGCTCAAATCAAGGAGGGGTGAATTCATGGTGGAGAGGAGGACACATATCCCCGTGAAATCAGTCCGTAGCACACTTTCCGTAAGTGTAGGATTTTTGAGTCAGCAAATCATGTGCGAGCCATACTAGAAGATCGAACGGCTACTGTGCTTCTATCCTACGGTCTAGAACTAGTCTGATAAGAGCAAGGGATCAGTAGTCTGATCCCTAGCGCTGCCTTAGGAGATAAGTCCTTGATTGATTTTATCACTTTCCTTATTAATTGCTTCCAAAAAATCTGCCCTAATTAACTGCTCCTAAAAAATCCGTCTTAATTAACTCCTCCAAGATCCATTTTATGTTCCCAAATATAGATTATAGTTTGTTTGTTATTTCTTAGAACTGGACGTTTGAAGCAAAACATTGGAACATAGGCTATTCAAAATTTGTGTGCTTGATGCACAGTACACCAATGTTGGAAGCAGGACGCATTGATGTACAACGAGAAGTGTATCCAGCCTTGTATGAAGCGTGATGCACCATTGTAGGAAGCATAATTAGTGTGTAAGAAAAACTTTGTGTCTTATCTTCTCATACTGGCTGTTTCCGTCGCGTGCTCCTATTCCATAGGTGCTTCGTATGCGTGATATTATTTGGCATGGAGGCACTTGTGTGGTGGTGAGCTAGGTAGGAAGCACATACTATGATACGTGGAAACATGGTTTACTAAAATTGGAAGCATACATTAGTTGAACTGTGTACATAAAGCACTTGTGTGGTAGTAAAGACTAGGAATTGAGCCATTCATTTTGTTTCGTGCTTCCACGTCTATCGGAGATTCTTTTGATTTGGCGAAATCTTATTTTCAATGCACCAGTCTATTCTTTTTTGTTTGTGCCACCGTGAAGATGTATTTTAGAGCACAGTAAACTGTTTCCAATGTTCCATTAAATTGCTTCCCTAGAAACAAACTAGCAATGCCCGCGCGGCGGCACGCCGCGCCAGTTGATACGTTATGTGAGAAATTCTGTGTATGGTGATATTAAACTTTACCTGATACTTATTTGATTCATTATTCACCTTCTATTTGTTCACTTTATTTTTATGTTACGGTGTATGTGCAAAAATCATGTTGGTACGAATGCTGAAATATTTCATAGACAAAAACTTTATTGAATGAAAAGAGTCTGTGCAATGTAGACACAGAGAATACATATTGATATTGCATGAAAAAATTTCAATTGTTGTATCCTTGTTCGACCGCCCGCTGGATGTGTGTGCCGGTGATGAAATGATACAAAGCTCTGTCGATACTTAATGTTCAAATTATATACACTTGTGTGCTTGTGTGTCAGTTTTCTGACTATTAGATTGGTTGTTAGTTTGGACATCATTTCTTCAATCTGGCGTTCGAGAATCATTAATCTATAAAAGAAGATCAACCCGAAATTATCTGGAGTACATGTTCAAGGGCAATGATGTTGCTCTAGCACATGATAGATGATTTGTATTATTAGGAAAAAAACTTCTTGCATTCAATCTCAGCCCAAACTAATACCATCCATGCATAGCTCGTTGAATTCAGTTTGGAGTCATCTCTGTGGAATTCTGGATTATATTTCTGAAAGTATTACCTACAGTTCTAACTTGAAGGTTTTCAGGACATGGAAGTTGAAGAGACAACCTGTACAAACTAAACTTAACTTCCACATGTTTTTCACACCATATAACCAATTTTTCTCCTTAAATATGTGAAGCATCTAGCTAGTTCCACATCTCTTCTATTATTCATGGTGAAGACAGCAAAAAGGAAATCTACCTGAATGCCATGATAACATAACTACCTCTGATAGATCACATGATACAGACTTGTTCAAAACTGATTTCATGGACTGAATATACTGTAAATTATGTCTAAAGGTACCATCTTGACGAAGTGAAATTGTTTAAAAGTTATTGGTTGCTAGGAATGTAAATAATTGTATATAATAGTGATGATTCTGTTCCAGATCAAAAATAATAATGGGGTAATTAAACCCAACATTTCATGCACATTTCTGAGCAAAAAATCTCAGGTATGCACCGACTTCACATATGTACTCGTATCAACCTCCATGATCTCATCCTCGGCTCTTCTTGAGTAATTGTAGACGGACACATGGCTAAAATAAAAAAATACTGGAGCTTTCAAATGGGGAATAAAGGCTAATTACCGAAACAAATTTTCTGAAGGAACTGAAGCTGAGTATTACATCAAATTTCCTGCAGACATTGCAACTTGGACCTGAAGCATTTCCCGTCCTTGGTATTAACGCTCAACTGGCAGGGGACTTGAGCACGCAAATTAAAAGAAACACTGATGAGCCACAATTGATCTACAAAGCCCCTTTCTTCACATGGAAAACGAACAAAGATTACAGGCAAGATCAAGAAGAAGCTAATGAGTAATGTATCACACAAAGAAGGAAAATTACTTTCTGAGTTCTGATGCATGAATTTCGCAATTAAGAATAAACAAGATAGAGATGCACTGCCACTGATATAGAGCAAACAAACAGAATTATTCCGGATCGGTTAATTATTTTATGCTCATTGGCTTACTGGTGAGGATATAAAGATTAATAAGGTGATGAGGAATTAATAGTCAGTTAATCATCATGGGGACACATACACTATCTCACATAATCCATTTGAGATGTAAAAACACCTCAAATAATTAGTCGCTCTGCATTCTTCCGCTTCACATCTCTACTATTCAAGTCCTACTATTGACTAATCCCAGTTTTGAAATACCAACTCAATACCTGATGGGTATTGTGTCATTATTGAGAAATTAAAACAACCTTGCCTTATCTAACCTCCTGAATCAAGACCCAGTCTCGATCTTCGTGGCATGCACTTAGTCCGCATGCATGACCATGCTCATGTCCACTTCATCATATGGAAGGGGGTCAACGTCAGCTACTCCATGAACCATCGGACTCAAGAAGCAACGGCTATCCAAAAATGATCAATCAGTGCAAACATATTGTTGACTTGTGCACTGGCTGCAGCAGAACACATATTATCAGTCAGGAGCCGAACACAAAATAAAAATAACAATAGACCAAACCTATAACATGTATACCTACCTGATTAGAACTTTTCTTGTATAGTAACCAAATTTCAGCAAGACAATATATTGACATAATGCTTAGGAGTTTGCCAAATTTTGCAGTCTGGTGTACAACATTCAAGTTCTGAAACTTGCAACCTCTGGGCTGCTCTTTATATCGAAAAGGCAGCAATTTTACAGTGGTTATACACGGTTTATATAGTTAAGACTTTCTAGGTGCAAACATTACAATAAGTGACTAAGCAAGATTTTAAATCATAGAAGTGAGTGGTAGGATAAGCTTGCATCCTGGTCGTTCCTTCTTTCCCTTCTCTGCTTTGCTCTATTCTGAATATTCTGAATTTTGAACATTTGCAAGCTTCTGAACCGAACTTCTTGCAGGTAGCTTCATGTTTCAGGCATCAGGTCAGACTTGGGGTTACGCTGGTCCTCAAATTTGATGCAAACACATCGGGCGTACACACAAACCTAGAACAAAGCACTCACGCACGCACAAAGGTACACATCACACATGCTGCAGCGGCAGCACGCGATCCACGCACACACACGACGCAGCAGGAGGCCCCCCAAAGGCAGAAGCACGCGACGCAGCGTGGGCGACAGGGCAGTCGACGTAGAGAGAAGAAGAGGCAGCCATCGTGGGCTAAATTTCGTGTTTTGACCCTTTTTCGTAACTTATTCGAAATCTGATCCTGGTTCGTAAAAAAATCGAGATCTGACCCTTTTCTTACCGCCAAGGCCCCTGGCGGTAGGGTATAATAGCCTACCGCCAAGGCCCCTGGCGGTAGGGTATAACAACCTACCGCCAAGGCCTCTGGCGGTAGGGTTGTTTTTTTTCTAAGTATAAA
>NC_041383.1:119198765-119276680 GCF_002162155.2 Triticum dicoccoides
ACCTACCGCCGGACACCTTGGCGGTAGGGTTGTACAGTATACCGCCAGCCTGTTTGGCGGTAGGGGTCTTTCTTACCGCCAGGGGCCTTGGCGGTAGGCTGTTATACCCTACCGCCAAGGGCTTTGGCGGTAAGAAAGGGTCAGATCCCGAAATTTTTACGAACCGGGGTCAGATCTCGAATAGGTTTCAGGAAAGGGTCAAAACACGAAATTTAGCCGCCATCGTGTAATCGCCATCCTGCAGTTGACGCCGAGGCGGAGGGGCAAGGAGCAGGGTCATGCACGCAAGCGCGCGGATAGAGCCCACACCGATCAAAAAGAACCGCAACCTCCGGAAGCAACGTCTACAGCAGCAGCGACAGCACAGTGTACAGACAGGGACAGAGGTCTGCTCCTCTCTGACAAAGATCAACGGCACCTCATACTTGCCAATCCTGTCAGACCTCAACAATAGTGCGGATAGCGACAACACGAATTGACCAACAACGGCTGGACAGGAGAAAGCGACGGCACACATCGACCAACAGCGGCTCGACACAATCAGCGCAAACACCGACGCCAGAACTGACCCGGCATGGATACAAACAACATCCAATGGCCAATAGAAATAGAAGGAAGCACATAAGAAGAACACCCACGTCAGCCGGCCCCACGTCCAATCGAAAATGCTAAAGGAACCAAACGAACCGACACACCAGTTCAAAAAATTCCAATGAAATAAGTGAATCCACAAAGCAATTCTACACCGCCAGGTACCAAAATAATACCACGTGCCCCATTCAAATTTACCCATACGTCCCTTTCATCCAAGTGGGTGAATAATGGAGCGAAAACCTTGCCTGGAATAGAGGCTTGGGTATATTTGTTCACAAGCAAACTTATTTACCATTGAAGCTACATTGGCTTAAAACCAAAAATACCATTGCTTCCAAAGAAACGACAATATGCATCCAAAGAAACGACAATATACGTCCAAAGAAATAACAATTCCGGGCACCACCAAGTCGATGGACGACATCCTTCCTTTCAGTGTTGGCCATGCTTCCTACTAATGCTAGTCATGCTTCCTTGTGATGATAGTTGTGCTTCTTTCCAATGGTGAGTGTGTTTCCTTCAATCATCACGTGGTGAGCGGCATCAACAAGGCTGCAACAGCAATGCACCGTTAGCTAAGGTCCTCTTTGAAAACAAAGTAGTTCGGTTGAGAATGCGAGGCATGGTTTCATGTAGCCAGCCACACGATCTCCTGTCGCTTGATGATCCCTCTCTGAGGCACCTTGAGCGTCCATGCTAGGATGGCGTCACGTCCAACTACTGAGGGGACGACATCCCAATGTGGTGTATCATGGAGTATATCATGAGGCGGTTGGCACCACCACGGTGATGCAAGTGCGAGGACCTTGTTCCTAGCACCATCGCCGTATGACATGTTGCTTCTTACAAACTTCTTTTTTGCTTCATGTAATCCAAGTACATAATCATGCGGCAGAGCTAGCAAAATCTAATGAAAAAAATCAAAAATAAATGGATAAGAATTCTACATACTAATGCTTCAAGAATGGAAATATCCCTATGGAGAAAAGAACAATACCTAGGTTAGATGAGGACAGTGTGGAGAGCGATCCGTAGATGGGAAGCATGAAAATTTGAGTATAGAAGACAATGCTATCTCAACATGAATAATCTCAATCCGAAGCATACAAATTTGGACATGTAATTAGCACGAAATTAGTTGATAATTCAGTGACTTCGTGTATACCAAATTGAGATGAAAAAATGAATCAACTAGGGGAGATGACACAAGGTGAGGACCGATTTCATACAGATTAGTGGCGGCCGTCATCATTGGAACAAGGGACGTCTGTAGCAGTCACCTGCAACATCAATCCGCCGTTGGTATGTCATTCTTGAGGGCCTGAGTAGATGAAGTGGGAGCAAAATTACACTTAAATCAAAAGTAACGCAAATCAAAATAATTAATTAAAAATGGATGAAAGATGAGATGAATGTGCATACCAGTACCAGGGGCGATGCCTGGGATGCGCGCGCATCTTACTTGCCTAGCCAAAATGGCACACCAGTGTGGTGGAAGTGGTGGTGACGGGGCATGGTCTGGTGAGGGACCGGAGCGGCGATGGGGTTTACGTGGTCGATGGTGAGATCAGGGGACGACAAAGAAGATGGGGGCGGGACGCCGCATCATCAATGTAGATGAGCTGTAGTCGTCACAGATTCTTTTTGTGCGGACCGATGGTGGCGGAGGTAGCCATCGCGGCGAGCTCGGGGGTGAGCTTGTTGGGACGAGGCACATGGGGCGAGATTAACTCGGAAGGGATAAATTTTAGAAAGTGCCTAGAACTCATCTACATGAGATATAATTTGATCTCATTCACCACACATCATCTTTTATTGTTGCAGCTCATTTTTTGTTGCTAAGCCACATCCAAAGTTGTTTGTTGTTCCTCTAGCCCACTGCGCTGGTTGTCCTAACGGGCCGGAAGAAACAAAGTTGGATTGGGCTAGCTTTAATATCCTACGTATCAACAATAGGAACGCAAAAAGTGACCACCCTTGTTTTATTTTTCTGTTTTTGTTTGTTTAATCCTTTTTTTGAGGTTTAATGTCGCCGCTTTATTTAACTAGCTAACAAAGCTAGGAGTTTAATCTTTGTTTCTGTTACAGTAATATCTTCCATAGACACTGAACATATGAATATTTTTTCTAGTTGCATGGACAGATTTACATAATAATATTTTTCAAGGTACATTGCTATCTTAAGAAAAAAAATACAACTGTAGGCAAGCGCGCAACTTATTTTTAAGTTTTTTATTTTCTAAATTTTTCTTTCCTTTAAAAATTGAGAATTACGTGCATGTTGTGTTGGCTGTAGTTGCGCATGCATGTGTACTGTGCAACTCGTGCACGTGTGGCTGGTAGGAAAAATATAAAAATAAAATAAAGTTGAGAACTCATCTAGATGACTTTTACAGCGCTTTGCAGTTGCGTGTCTAGTCATGGACATACAACTGGCATGACACCCCCCCCCCCCCAAGTTGGTCGCTTTGTACCCCGTGCAGTTGCAGTGGGTTGCAACACATGCAGTTGCATGTCTAATGTGGGCATGCAACTGACCCGACAACCCTAGTTGCAATTTCTTTGTGCATGTACAGTTACAGTTGAGTTACAATGCTTGCAATTGCGTGCCTAGTGGTGGATATGCAACCGGCCAGATAAAAGGTTACACCGCTTGTAGTTGCATGTCTACTGATGGACATGCAACTGGCTCGATAATCCCCCTCCCGACCCCAGCCCATTCAGTTGAAGTCGGGTTGCAACTCCTGCAGCTGCATGCCTAGTAGTGGACATGCAACTAGCTCAACAACTCCCCTCCTAACCTTGTGGAAGTCGCTTTGTACTTATTTTGTTGTAGTCGGGTTACAACTCGTTCTGTTGCATATCTAGTGGTGGACATGCAACTGGCCCCAATAACCCCCTCCCTGATTCCAGTCGAAGTCGCTTTCTGCTCGTGTAGTTGCGAAGGGTAACAACACTTGCAGTTGCATATCTAATGGTGGACATGCAACTGTCCTGACAACCTCCCCTCCCAACCCAGTTGTACTTGCTTTGTGCTCATGCAGTTGTAGTCGGGTTATAATGCTTGCAGTTGTGTGTCTATTAGTGGGCATGCAACTGGCCGAATAACCCTCCTTCCAACCCCAGTTGCATCCGCTTTGTGCGGACGCAATTGCAGTCTGGTACAAGGCTTGCAATTGCATACCTAGTGGTGGACATGCAACTGGCCCCACAAAGCCCCTCCTGACCCTACTTGCATTCGCTTTGTGCTCATGCAGTTGTAGTCGAGTTACAACTCTTGCAGTTGCGCGTCTAGTGGTGGACATGCAACTATTCTGACAACCACTTCCCACCTCCACTCATAATCGTATTGTGGCATGTTGCAGTCGTGTTACAACTCTTGAAATTATGAGCCCCTTGAAAACATGCAGTTACAACCTCAACGAATTAATAAGTTGTAGGTCTCCCCTTAATGAATTGTTTTACTCATGGCTGAAAAAATTTGGACCCAAACAAACATCGAAGAACCAGCCAAAGAATACAAAAAATGTAAGAATATAAGATTATTCAAGCATCTCAAAAATATATAAAACAATTTTAAAAAAACTATATTTCCAAAAAAAGGAAGAAATAAAAGTAAAAAATTGTAACTCTAACTGAGACTAGTTGGACATAGGAAGGTTGTGTCTGTATTACGTCTGTTGCAATTGTGCACAGTTTGGTTCTGTGTGCCATTACACGCGGAGGAGAACACATATGAGTAATAGTAAAAGTTTTAGAACCATACAAAGAAAATGAAAAAAAATTAAAAGGTTGGGCCCTTTGATCTCACTACTCCCTTCCACTTTCTATCCAAAAAGAAGAAAACGAAAATCACAAAAAAGCAAAAAAAAACATTACGTTGAGAAAAAACAACCTGGACACAACAAAAAGCCAATTATGCAACATTAGCTTACTTATTACAAACATTATTGTCTCAAAAGAACTTATTACAAACATTAGTCTAGTTTTTTTTGTAAGGGGACGAACATTAATCTACTATGGCGTCGTACAAGAGGAAAATGCAACAAGTGTCAAACCATCCCAAACAGTCAATGAAAAAGCTCAAAAAAATACTGCTTGACCCGGCAAAAAAGAAAAGAAAAAAGCTGAAAATGGCCCATACCAACGACACGGTAACCCAACAACTAGCGACAATCGACTCAAAGAAGAAAAACTAGCCACAACGACGGATTAAAGGCTTGATGCTCACGTCCTTTGACAAGAAAAATCCTACTCGCCGCTCGCTGTGGCAAGTTGTCGACGCTTGGCACAGAGGAGGTGCGAGCGAGCTACCGAGTGGGCCGGCCCGTTTTAGCCTTTTCAGCAGACACCGATTTCGGTAACCTTCTATGATGTTTCCAGCCGGGTTTTTTTTCGGTTTTGGGAATCTTCTATAAGGTTCTTGAACCGGCTTTTTCTTTTTCAGTTTCTTTTTCGTTTTCCTTTTTTCTATTTCTCTTCTTTTTCGTTTTTTCTTTTCTTTTTTCTGTTTCTTTTTTTCCTTCTCTTTTTTTCTTTTCAAGTTTATTTTCAAATTTTGCTTCCGAATTTCAAAAAATGTTCCCGTTTTTCAGATTTTGTTCACAAATTCAAAAAATGTTCCCGGTTTCAAAATTTTGTTCCGAATTTTCAAAAAATGTTGCTGTTTTTTTCATTTTTTAAGAAATTTGTAAATAATTACATGGATTTCAAAAAATGTTCCCGTTTAAAAAAATTATTCAAAAATTTTAAAAAAATATTCTTATTTTTTCAAATTTTTGTTCACGTATTAAAAAAATGTTGTAATTTCAAATTTGTTTGGGATTTTCAAAATTGTTCTCCATTTCGATTTTTATTCTAAAAACTCAAAATTTGTTCATTGTTTTAAAAATTGTTACCATTTCAAGATTTTTTTCGAAAATTCTGAAAATGTTCATGTTTACAAAAAAAGTTCATGTTTTTTAAAATATTTGTCTTTACAAAAAAATGTTCAGAATTCAAAATTTGTTCTCCTATAAAAAATATTCTTGTTTTTGAAAAAAAAATCACTATTCAGAAACTTGTTCACATTTTTGAAAAACTTTTTTGTGTTTATTGAAAATTGATCATAATAAAAAAAATGTTCCTGTTTTTTAATATTCGTCCACAACTTCAAAATTGTTCCTGTGTTTCAAATTTACTAACATTTTTTTTAAACTCGTGTGTTTTCTGTCGAAAATGTTCTACTTGTAAAAAATATAATCAGAATTTACAACAAAATATTGGAAAAAAAGAGAAATAATCCGATCTACTAGTGTGACTATGTCTTAAGTGTTCGCAGTGCCATTTGACCAGTAAACTAAAACTGGCGTAGTAGCAAGCTACCCCTGTCAGGCTTGCGGTCGCAGGTTCGAATCCTAGTGGAAGCGTTGTTGTTTAATTGTTTATTTTTTCACCGCTCGTTGCCTTCGTGGGCCGGACCAGTTGAGGGAAACTCCTATGCGATTGCTGGACATTCTGCCACAAAATGCGGCGCATAGGAGTTCCCCTTTGACAAACCTACCACGACGCTAGTCCTCAGCGAAAACGGTTGCGACAAACGAAATGGAAATTGGGCCGCGAGCCGAACAACAAGCGGTCCGCGTCGTTCGCTGCGAAGCTAGCCACATCGACTGCTAAAAAAAAACCTAGCCGCGTCGAGCAAACAACAATCACAGCGTGATTTGCCCGGCCGTGCGTAAAAGGCCCCCAGCCAATCCTTTTTTTAGCAACGTCATAACATTTGGTATCAGCTAGCTTCAGTTCGTTCATGTCTTTACCGCTGCCCACCCGTCTCTTCCACTGCCGGTCACCTCGTCGTCTTTGGCGACCACCACGACCGTCGCCCCGCCCCTACACGCGTGTCGGGATAGTCCGTTGCACCCACACCCGCCGTCCTCACCCCGAAGGAGGTGTTCGGGGTGCTGCGGGATCTAACCCAAGCGGTCCAGGAGATCCGCCTATTCTTGGCCAGGTCCTACGGGCCGCACCCGGCTGCGGCGCCCATTGCCGCCACCGCGCCGCCATGGCAGCCGCCACACCAGGCGGCCTCCGTCGCGCTCGCCGGGCCGCTATAGCTGCCATCCACCGCCACCACTGCCCCGTCCTGCCTGCAGTGGCAGCCGCCGCTCCTAGCGGCCTCCGCCGCGCCCGGCGCTCTGCCGCAGTAGCCGTTACCATTGCCCGGCGCGACACCTCAGCCGCCGCGCCCAGCGCTTCGTCGCAACAGCCACTGCCCGGCGCGACACCGCTGCAGCTGCACCAGCCACTGCCGGTCAGCTCCGGCCCCGCATCGACCGCGCCGGCGGGAGTCCCGATCCACCAGATTAAATTCCTATCGTCGCCATCACCGCTTCCCCAGGGCGTCCCCATCCAGAAGATCAAGTTCCCGCCGTCGCCGTCACAGCTTCCGGCTTGGATCACTACCCGCCACGTGTTGGCGGCGGTGAGGCTGCAGACTGCTATGCGCAGCCTCCTAGCGTGTCGGCGTGTGCGGGAGATGCGTGGTCTGCAGCTGCTACTCCTCCCAGTTGAGCTTCGCTGCGCAAAGGACCTCGATCTCGTCCGCTGCGTTGGGGATCTGGGGCATGCTGTTTTTCCCACGGACAGCGACCTCAAAGTCTGTGACATCGGCGGTTGGGGGAGGGGGGCGCACCCCTCCTCGCTATTCTCCATCGAAAGCCCTCCACTCTTCTCTGTGCGGTGCAGACCAACAGCCATCCGGCGGGAAGAAGGCATGGTCTCACCGACAGGAGCGCACCGCATAGCACCACTGCATCCCGCGCCGACCACTTCCAGGTGGCCATACACATGCACTCCTTTTGTCCAGATGGTGTCCATGGGATCCAGGTGGCTGTACACGTGCACGTCCGACGTGCGGATGGTGTCCACTTTATGTTCAGGGGTCCAAAATAAAGCGTCCCAGTTCATTTCAGGTTAAAAGTAATAAAACAAACTGAGATGTAAAAAGCTTGTTTTTAGGTGTTAGATTTGTGTTGCGTCGAGTCATGGTTATAAGTTGGTTAGGCTGCAGCTCGAAGACAAGCTGCATGTCCAGGTGAGGATCCGACGGCTGACAAAAGTAAATGAGACAAAAAAAATGTCAGCTGAATGAGTTTTAGAAAAAACGTAAATTTTATGATTAATTGACGGAATAAAGATTTGCTTTTTAGTATGGACCGCTGGATTAGGAAAGGATCAACGACGCAAGAGTAGTCTGATGAAAGTTTCCTATCAAATTACATGGTTACATACTAGATCGTAGATGTATAGATCATTATATATGCAAGCAGCAAGCATTTATTCTTGCACGTACGTAGACTATATACAACATGGACATATGATACGAATAAGGCGATTCCTGCGTCCAAAGAATAGGCAGATGTTTTGGAAACAAATCTTGTACTAGTTAGGGCATCTCCAAGAGCGACCTACATATTTTCTGTCGCATCCGTCCGCGGACATAACAGGACCAGTCCGCGGACATGGATGCGTGATGCCGCCATCCAACGCGGTCCGCATACATTTCAAACACTTCTTCAACAAACCGGATAAAATTCATGTAAACACAGCGGATTTCATACAAACCGAACGACATTCGTGCAAACACAACAGATTTTTATTAGATTTTGAACATTCAAAACAAAAAACCGACCCCACCCTAAACCAATCCTACGGTGGCGGCGGCCGAAGTCCAAACCCTCGTCCTCCATCCGCCATCTCCATGAGCACCGGAGATTAGAACGATGAAGTGAAGCTGTGGTCTACGACAAGGAAGAGTGGAACACGAGAGATGGATTGGCCCACATGGAACACAAGGCCCTGCCGCCTCCCATGCCCTGCTCATTCTTGGAGGAGTCCGCGCCTTGTCCATCGCCGGTGGACGTGGTGGTGCCCGCGCTGTCGTCATCCCACCGGGCCGCTAGATAGTTCGTCGACGACGCGTAGGACGCGCAACAGGCGTTGTTCTCCTCCACGATTGCCTGGAGCTGCGCCTCGGCGGCCGCCGCTTCCTAGCGAGCAGCGGCTTGAGCGCGGACTACATCGTGGATGGCATGCTGCTCCACGACGAAGTTGGGGTTCGCCGCGGCAATGGCCGCCACGACTTCCTGGCTCACGCGCTCGCCGTAGATCTGGCCCTCCGCCACCCAGTGCTGCTCTAGGAGGAACGTTGATACTTGTTCCTCTTGCATCTACTGGAACACCGACAAATGCGTCGGCACAGGCTGCACCTCCGCCATGGCGGCATTGTAGTGTGTCGGTACTAAAACCAACAAATCTCAGTTAGGGGGTTGTTAGAAATATGCCATAGAGGCAATAATATTGTATTATTAATTTTTCGTTATCCATAATTAAGAGTTTATATTTTATGCTATAAATGCTATGATACTAGAATATGCGATTCAGTGGAAAACTCATATGCACGTGTGAATTGATAAATGGTTAAATAATAGGTTCCCGCTCTCTCCTCTAAGACTGGCTCAAGTGTTGTTGCTGATCACGTTTTCCGGATCTTAGGATATCATTAAGTGTAATGATAGTCCTAAAACAACATTGAGGGTATGACGTTAGAAGAACGATCATATTGAATCGACCAAATACTTGTCTATTATACTTTGTGATTATATCGTCTGAAATAATCTATATAACACGAAGTGTTAGCATGTGTTTTAGTTCCTCAGACCATGAGAGTGTCTCAGTCACTTCCTACTGGATGGTGGGCCTTGGGGTTGCTCAAACGTCATTTGTAACAAGGTGATCATAAAGGCAACTTTCAGGTCCACCGAAAAGTTTGACAAGTGACCGGATAGCTCGAGAGTGGGATTTGCTCCTTTGACGATGGGGAGATATTCTTAGGGCCCTCTCGGTGTGACGACATCCATCATCGTTTGGCCAGACATAGGTGACTACGTCACAGGGATGCCGGAACACGTTAACAGGAAAGAAGATCAAATCCGGTAACGGGAGCAATGGTATAGTGAGCATGCTGATGACTCAGAAGGATACCGATGCACACCGGGTTTTGTACAGTATCACGAAGCAAAGGTAACATCACATGATAACCAAAGGTTCACTTTATTATCATTCATGTAATCATAGGTACCAATATGGATGTCCATGGTTCCGCTATCGGTCATTGAACGAAGGGGTTTCGTTCATGTCTATGATTTACCGAACCTGCGGGGTCACAAGCTTAAGGTAATCATGATTTTTTGAGTGTTAGTGGTATGGAAATAATGAGAATATATTTGTGGAATTGTTTCATTAATATCCAGAATTGTTCCGAGAGGTTCCGGAAGCGTTTCGGGGTCACTGGAAGGGTTTCAGTGAATATCTGGTATTACGAATTAATTATATATAGGTGAAAAATGTTTCCGGAGATGTTAAATTATAATTCTATGAAAATGTTTGGAATGAATAAATATTTAATTTAATATCAATGGTCCTAATAAGTCCAAGAGCTGGAGAAGGAATTGGGCTACAAGGGCCCAATAGGGAGGCGCCCCCTTCCCACAATAGGAGGTCGAATCCTACTAGGGTGGGAGTCCAACTCCCACCTAGGCCGGCGCACCAAGGGGGACTCCTTCCACCTTAGTGGATGCCCCTACTCTCCCCTAAACCTATATATACTAAAGGATTTCCACCCTATGTGGACACAAGTTTTGGAGCCTCCTCTAGTTGATCTAGCTCTAGTTCTAGTTGTTCCTAGTTGACTAATTAGAGCTAGCCCTAGCCACCTCTAATCCTCACAATTAGAAGCCCGTGTGGTTCTAATATCCTCCCTCTAATTCTTCGGTGACGATTAGCTCTGGACGCTGAAGCGCTGCCGGATCATGAAGACCGTACGCTTACAACTAAGTTGAGAGGTCGTGCTTTCGGTCTTCCGTTCGAGGGATCATTTGAGGGCGGTTTGTATGATCTTCATCGACATTCGAGGGAGTCCAAGTACTATCTACACCGACTCGTCTACTTCCGATGCACTCGGGAGTCGGTAACGATCGCTGATCCAAACCCAATATGTATCTTCATATTATTCGTCGGTGTTTGTAGGGAAAAAAATTTCTACTATGTTTCCCAATAGTGGCATCATGGGCGGTTCTATGAGTAGATGCAGGTTTTGATCTAGATCACATGTGATTGTGAGGGTGATGTTCTTGCTATGCTTCCCTCGAGTGTTGCTTCGGTTCAGTTCATTGACGGCATGGTGTCGCTTTTCACAAGGTTCTGACAATCGCTCGGCTCTGGCTGTTGATGATCTGCTAATAGTTCCTTGGGCTTCACCATAGTCAAGAATAGTGAATCATTGCGTATGCAAGAGGGCGATGAAGATGGATGATCTTCTAAGGGTTCATGAGTATTAGACGAAGTTTAGTGTGGGGGAATGTGATTTTTTAATTAAGTCTCTTCTTTCACAAAACCCGAAAGTTAATCTAACAACAAGGATTATCACTTTAAGTTGTGCACGTAGGTTTCTAAGTTTATCTGAAAACCCTAGAAGCCACGTAATTAAAATTTTCCAAACTAATTAGAGGATGTCTAACTTGGTTTTGCAGGGTTTGCATATGATGTGGTATAGCCTTCGTCATGATAATGAGTTTATATATGAGATGGTTATATTTTGTAATGTTAAGTGGTACGTGATGTCGGTATTTCCCCAAAGAGGAAGGGATGACACAGCACAGCGGCAGTAGGTATTTCCCTCGGATATGAAACCAAGGTTATCGAACCAATAGAAGAACCAAGCAACACAACATAAACAACCCCTGCATTCAGATAACAAATCCTCGCAACCCGACGTGTTAAAGGGGTTGTCAATCCCTTCCCGGGGTACGACGCATCTAGTAGGCAAACTGACGTGAGATAAATTTGTAGTAGATTGATAGATCGAATGCCAAATAAAATAAATAAGGAAAAATTGTAGCAAGGTATTTTTGTATTTTTGGTTTAATAGATCTGAAAATAAATGCAAGGAAAAAGTAGATTGCAAAGGCAAATATATGAGAAAGAGACACCGGGGGGCGTAGGTTTCACTAGTGGCTTCTCTTGAGAAAAATAGCGAACGGTGGGTGAACAAATTAATGTTGGGCAATTGACAAAACTTCAAATACTCATGACGATATCCAGGCAATGATCGTTATATAGGCATCACGTCCAAGATTAGTAGACTGACTCCTGCCTGCATCTACTACTATTACTCCACACATCGACCGCTATCCAGCATGCATCTAGTGTATTAAGTTCATGGAAAAACGGAGTAATGCAATAAGAACAATGACATGTTGTAGACAAGATCTATCTATGTAGAGATAGACCCCATCATTTTATCATTAGTAGCAACGATACATAAGTGTCGGTTCCCTTTCTGTCACTGGGATCAAGCACCGTAAGATCGAATCCACTACAAAGCACCTCTTCCCATTGCAAGATAAATAGATCAAGTTGGCCAAACAAAACCCAAATATCGGAGAAGAAATACGAGGCTATAAGAGATCATGCATAAAAGAGATCAAAGAAACTCAAATACTTCCATGGATATAAAAAGATAGATCTGATCATAAACTCAAAGCTCATCGATCCCAACAAATACACCGCAAAAGAGTTACATCATATCGATCTCCAAGAGACCATTGTATTGAGAATTCAGAGAGAGAGATGAATCCATCTAGCTACTAACTACGGACCTAAAGGTCTACAAAGAACTACTCACACATCATCGGAGAGGCATCAATGGAGGTGGTGAACCCCATCCGAGATGGTGTCTAGATTGGATCTAGTGGTTCTGGACTCTGCGACTGCTGGATGAATATTTCGTTGACTCCCCTAGGGTTTCTGGAATATTGAGGTATTTATAGAGCAAAGAGGCGGTTCAGGGGCACCTGAGGTGGGCACAACCACCAGGGCATGCCTGGGCCTCCTGGCGCACCCTGGTGGGTTGTGCCTCCCTCGGGGCACCCCCCAGGCATAACCAGGGCCCATTACGTTCCTTCTGGTCCAAAAAAAATCTCTGTAAAGTTTCATTGCATTTGGACTCCGTCTGATATTGATTTCCCGCGATGTAAAAAAAATGTAGAAAACAACAACTGACACTTGGCACTATGTCAATAGGTTAGTACCAAAAATGATATAAAATGACTATAAAATGATTATAAAACATCGAAGATTGATAATATAACAACATGGAACAAGCAAAAATTATAGATACGTTGGAGACGTATCAGTATGCGTGTCATGACATGATGGCTGGAGCCACGAGATTGCAATCGTAGAGATAGGTTACAGGTAACGGTGGCAAGATGTACACGGAGAACCCAAACGAGGAAAACGTGTACCAGGCGTGGACGAGGAGCTATAATTTTGTGCCACGGCGGGATTTCATATTTTGGTGCCACGACAACGTTTTCTGAAACGGCCGCCACGACAACATTTTTGAAGATTGCCGCCATGACAATGTTTTTGAAATGGTTGCCATGGCAATGAAATACTGGCCATGACACCGCTTCAATTCGAGACTGAAGACTATCATGGAGAACTCTCGGTGCCTACGGCTATACCATATCATGCTATTATGAATTGCATGAGATGTTTATCCCTTTGTTTTTTGCACCCTTTGATTGCGCAGTAGTCAATTATTAGGGTGATCTCTCATAGTAAATATCAAGTTAAAAGGTGCTCTTCCCAGTGTTGTAACCGTCTATAACACGTAGCGTTCCGGAGTGTTTCATGTCCACATGAGTACAAACGGTACATGAGGTGTAAGACGGGGATGGTAAGACCATGTATGCATATAGCACTCAGTTCTCTTGAAGTTCTAGCAGAATCGTTCTGAGCTCGGAGACGAAGCATCAAAAGTTGAGCAAGAGTCATATGGAGATATGATCGACAAAATTTTGCCCACCGGTCAATATTTTCGTCATCAGTGATGTCCACATCAATGGCTAAGAACTAGACTTGGATCTTGAATCACTCACTATTAATTATGAGAGTTATTAATTTGAGTGGGAGTGCACTTTAAATTAAAAAAAATAACTAGTGCAATATTAATTATGAATTGTGTCTAAAATTATTTGTGTGTTTATCGTTGTAGATTAAATGGATCGCAATATGTTCAACTTAGCCCTATGCTTGAGAAAGAAAAGTTGGTTGCAAATGATAGAAATTATTCGGATTGGGTCCAAAACCTAAGATTTGTTCTCAGGAGTGCTAAGGAGTACATGCTGGATCGGCCCCTGGGTGATGCTCCCACAAAGGATACACCACCAGAAGAAGTTGTTGCTTATGTTGCTCGTAGTGATGACTATGAGGCGGTCCAGTGTCTCATGTTAACTTGCAAGGATCTTGAACTACTAAAGTGTTTTGAACGATCTACCACGGAATTTGTAATTGGGTCACTGGAAGTTCTGTACAAGAAACAGGAAAGGACTGAATGGTTTGAATTAACCAAGGCCCTGATTGAGTGCAAAATTAAAGAGGGTTCCTCAATGAGTGAGCATATAATGAAGCTTGCTAACTATGTTATGGAATTTGGAATTCTGCCAACACTAGGTATAGATATTGTGCTTGCTTCACTCCCCCCATCTTACGATGGCTTTATCATGAATTACAACATGAAAAGGATGGAGAAAAGTGCAAACGAGTTATTTGCTATGCTCGAACTGCGGAAGCTAGGATGCAGAAGAACAAAGAAGTGTTGATGGTCAACAAGATTACCAGTTTCAAGAAGGGCAAGTCCAAGAAGAAATCTACAGGTGCCGGTAAGACCGTCTCTTAGAAGAAGAACATGGGCGGAGCCACTAAGGAGACTGAATGTTTCTATTGCAAATAGAAGGGTCACTAGAAGCGTAACTGCAAGAAGTACTTGGTGGATAAGAAGAACGGTTCTTCCAATAAAGGTATAAAAGTTATACAAAGTTAATATTGTTTTCCTTGTTTCTGTATGTCACAGGTATTTGATACTGATCTATTGCTCTTGTTTGCAACCCGATGCAGGGACTACAGAAAGCTCACAAGTTGAGAATAAATAAAGATGTGATGCTAGTCAAGGATGGTAATGGAATTGCCACTTGAGACTGATGGCTCTATCTTCAAGATTTATCTTAGGATCGAATAATAGTTATTACGTTCCAGAGTTGTGCAAGACATTATGTTTTGGATTATGCGATGGATGCTTTTATAAAGTTTTGAACAATAGTTGTTGAAGTGGTTATAAGAGTATGTTTGGATTTACCTCAGATTTTGAGGGTTTACTCGTGAATCTTGATTTGGAAAATTTATAACATTAATGCTAAACGTCTTGAGAAGACCGATGAGCTCCACTTAAATGTGGCACTACTTGGTTATATCGGGAAATAATCTTCATATAGATGAAATATTGAATTATCTTGATTGAGAAATCAAATAAAAGAATACATAGTGATTGTATAAGGTCCGATGAACAACACATGGATCGGTGGAAAGCCGCAGGACGAACAGGTCACCGGGGATGACCTTTTGTCGCCGGCAGAAGTACTCCTAGCCATGTTCGAGCACCATGTGCCCATTGAAGATCTGCACCTGGACCCAGAACTCGCACCACTTGTTGGCAGAGATGTTCATGACGCAAGGAGGGTTGACGACCAGCCATTACTTCATCACGAGCCGGAAGGCAGCCGAGATGACCAGCATGGAGATGTCCTCTTGGTCATTGATCTAAATGTAGAACATGATAGGCTTTTGCGCGCCCTCCTCATGGCTGATCCTCGGCCTCCTACCAGCGTCGAGCAGCATGCTCATGGCCACCACCCTGCCCGGAACCTCCCCTCTCTTCATCCAGCAGTTTGTGGGGGTGAGGTCCTTGGCAGTCTTGGTGCTGATGATGACCTACGCACCACCATTGGTTGTGTCCCACCCCGTCTTCATTATCTTGTCAGTAAAGTGTAGATGGTCAACAAAGTAGCGATGATCATTGGCACTGATCATTTGCATCTATTGCTGATTAGTGGCAGTTTCATTTGAGTCGTGCTATCGTCATATCATAGCACTACACAACTGCAAATGCCAATGATCAGTGCTACCATTAGATCATGACACTTGGCAAATGCACGTGCTCAACTTTGTTCTACTACTATTTTTGGCATTTAGATTTATCCTACTAGCATGCACATGCATTGTCTTGTGTTGATCATGTGTGACGCCCCCGATTCAATCGTACACTAATCATACACGCAAATGTGTACGATCAAGATCAAGGACTCATGGGAAGATATCATAACACAACTCTAGACACAAATTAAAGTCATACAAGCTTTATATTAGAAGCCAGGGGCCTCGAGGGCTCAAATACAAATGATTCAGCGGAAGCAACAATATCTGAGTACAAACATAAAGTAAAAAAGTTGGCATAAGATGGCTAGCAAAAAAGTAGCAACGGTCGAAAAGGCAAGGCCTCCTGCCTAGGAGCCTCCTAACTACTCTTGGTCGTTGGCGGCCTCCACGTAGTAGTAGGCATCCTCGGGGTAGTAGAAGCCGTCGGCGGTGGCAGCTGGCTCCTGGGATCCGCCATCTGATCGTAGCAATCGTGTATAGAGGGAAAAGAGATGGCAAAGCAACCTTGAGTACTCATCCAAAGTACTCGCAAGACTTACATCAGATCTATACTACATATGCTTTGGTGTCAACAAAGGGGGTAGTATCTGTGGACTATACTGCAGAATGCCAGGATAAGAGTGGGAGAAGCTAGTCCTATCGAAGACTACGCTTCTGGCAGCCTTCATCTTGAAGCAATAGAAGAGAGTAGCTAGCTGGTAAGTTAACAAGTATCATCGTATAGCAATAATCCTACCCAACGATCCTCCCCTCGTTGCCCTGTGGGAGAGCGATCACTGGATTGTGTCTGACACTTATCTAGGCGTGCTTTATAAAGTATCCGGTTTTAGTTGTAAGAGGTCGAAATACAACTCCAGGTCGTCCTGTTACTATGGACACGACTATTCTAATAAATCAACTTTACTGCAGGGGTGCACCACATTAACCAACATGCTCGATCACTCTAGCCGGACACACTTTCCTGGGTCACGCCTGGCCTCGGAAGATGAACACGTCGTAGCCCTACCTAGGCTTGACAGAGAGGCCAGCCCATCGGTCTACATCCTAAGCGCGCATGGGTCTTGGGCCCATTGCCCTTTGCACTTCTGCACGTTGCGTTGGCGGCCGGGATCAGTCCTGGCGACCTCCTTATACAAGGCAGGTGCTTACGCGGACCACCCGAGCGCGCGCTGCTCAGTCGTTGACGTTTGAAGAGCTTCAGCTGATACATACGGTGCCAAGTGCCCATAACTGTTCCCGCGTGGTGGTTAGTGCGTATAGGTCAACGACCAACTCAGATCAAAAATCCAAACTCGTTAGGCGTGTTATTAAGTAATAACCGCGGACACTGACCAGGGACCAGGCCCACCTCTCTCCTAGGTGTATCAACCTGCCCTGTCGCTCCTCCACAAAGACTCACTCAGGGGGCCGTCGGGATGCATGTCCTTTCAACCCCCAGTCCGAGAATAAATCGCGGGTACTCTATGAGCCGACTTGACTTTAGTCACAACATGTATCATGTATAGTATGTATATAAGTATTTACCCGTGATCATCACCCGACGTGATCACAACCCTATAGTATAACATGGCAGACGGACAAGACTTTAGGGCAACTGATGGAATACTAGCATCCTATACTAAGCATTTAGGAGTGCAGGTAAAGGTATCAATAGTAGTAGTAAAGACAGGATATGCAGCAGTATAGAGTCAAACCGATAAGATAGTAACATCTACACTACTCTAATGCAAGAAGTAGAGGGAAAGGGCAGGCAGTATCATAATGATCAAGGGGGTTTTGCTTGCCTAGAAGCTCTACCGACAAGGAGGGGTCGTCAACACCATAGTTGAACTGGGGGTTGCCGGCAGTCTCGGAGTCTACCGGAGAGAAGAGGGGAAAGGAACAATAAACATAATGCAAACAGATGCATCACGATGCATGACATGACAATATGCAGTGCCAGAGGTGATCTAACGCAGTACTAGGTGACACAGACGAAGGGGGGGAACATCCGGAAAAGTTTTCCCGGTGTTAGGCATTTTTTGGACAGATGAAATGGAGGGGACGATTTCATGTCCGCTCTGATAGAGGCACGTGACAGATGAACGGGGTGCATATTCAGAATCATCATGTTTTTCTGAGCAGCTTACATGTATAAAGTATTTTCATCCGAGTTATGGATTATTTTACTCCCTCCATCCCAAAATTGTTGTCTTAAATTTATCTAAATATGGATATATCTTGTCACATTTTAGTGTTAGAAACATCCGTGTCTAGACAAATTTAAGACAAGAATTTTGGGACGGGGTAATATTAATTTTCAAAGTTTTATCCATTTTCTGAAATTATTTTAATCAAAAATTAAAAGATAAGATGCTAAGTGCACCCACAAAGTGTACCGAGCAGGATAAACTATGGCTAACATCTAGGCCAGGGGGTGAGGCCCTCCTGTCTAGAGACATTATGGTAATTTCCTAATTATGTCTAAATTAATTAAGTAATTAACTAAGTTAATTAGGTTAATTAATTATCTAAGTAATTAATTTTATTAAAATTATTTATTTATTTTTATTTTTTATACTTTTTTTCATTTTTGTTTTTTATAGGGGTGTGGGCCCCAACTGCTAGTAGCACAGGAGGCCACTAAAGCGGTTAGCGGGTTAGCAGGCGTGAGCGCTGGGTGCTGGACCCGGGCGCTGCCAGCCGGGATCGCGGTCCACGGCGGGGTAGCGCGACGGGGCGCAGGGCGGCAGTGGCGACTGTGGCTAGCAGAGCGTGGCAGGGCGGGCACGCGCCAGCTGAAGAGCAAGTGCACGTGGGTGGCGCGGACCAGCCAGAGCAAGGGCTGTAGGGGCGCAGCGGCACGGGCGGAGCACGCGCGGATGGCTTGGCTTGGCGAAGGCAGGGTGGGGCAGGAGCGCCGGCGCGGGGTAGCAACAGCAAGCGATCCATGGTTGCGGGCACACGCGGTGAGATAGGGAGCACGGGAGCGAGGGAGCGGACGGCGCAGGATGGTGGTGGCGGGGTGCGAGCGAGCTGCAGGGGGAGGCGACGGTGCGGCCCAGACGCGGGCAGAGGAGGTACGGGGGCGGCGAGCGTGGCGAGCGGCAGGGACGGGAGAGAGGGGAAAGGGGGCTGATGGCCGTTGTCATGTAGAGGGGTCAGCGAGGCTCATCGAAGCCGGCGAGGAGAAGGTCGGGGACGAGGCGGGGACAACGGCGAGGGAGACAAGCGCTGCATCCACTGACGGCGACGCGACGACGTCGGGCGCAAGCGGCAAACAGAGGGGGCGAGTGGGGAACAACTAGTGTTTGACTATGGGGGAGGGGGCGCTGGCCATATGTAGGCAGGGACGTGGTGGATGGGCGCCACAGCGTCATTATGTGGCGTGGCGGCCATCGCCGACCTCCAAGCCTCCCTTTTTTTGAGGGCTACGTCCACGCCTCCTTGTGAACGGGGAGGGGCGCAGGGGCAGGCTAGGCCAGGTGGGCTGGCCTGGCTGGGAGGAAGTTGGGCCAAGGCCCCGGGGGTGGGGAAGCCTTTTCTTTCCTTTGTTTTGTTTTTCTTTTTACTTATTTTTCTTTTCTGTTTTATTTTATTTCCAATTTGTTTTTGTTTTATAAAACATACAAATAGCACCTAAATTAGTAATACTAATTATACCACTGCTAAATAATTTTGGCACCTAAATAAAATAGTTTAATATTTTATAATTTACAAATGACATTTTATTAATTATTTAGGCCACTGTTTTAATTATTTTAGGGTATTTAATCACTTTAAAAAAATGTGGTTTCTTCCCCAATATTACATATGAATTGTTTGTCACATCTTGTACTTTTTAGTTTTGACATTTGAAAATTTATTTGTTTGACTTTATCTTGATTTTGAATCTGAACTGGATTTAAACCAACGCAAGATTAGCAACAGTAACAGTGGTGACATGGCATCATTAGCATTGGATTACTGTATTAATTATCCGAGTGTTACATCATGCAAACGTAGCCTAGGCAGTATCAATGTGGCAACATACCCACTATACAGCATGATTATTCAAAGAACAACATCAAAACACCCACAACACACTATATAGTAGCATTGTAGGCAGTATCAATGTGGCATGAACAAACCAATCTAACTTAGGCAGTAACAATGTGGCAAGAACAACAACAAATTCATAAATCTAGCATGACTAAGGAAGCAACATCCTCATCTAAGCATTAGCAACACTTGCATTGGTCTGGTTCAACCCAAATGTACTGGATTCGGATCGAACCTAATCGAATCAAATCAAATCGGATTGAATCCAATCCAATCCATTGTGAACAATCAAATCTAACATTGCCCTGACCATTACTCGAAGTGCGCTAAAAACCATAACTATACTCATCTACAAGGGGAACTAATGGAAGCTTACCAGAGCCGGTGCATCGTACACCGGCCGTGAAGGAAACCCTGGCGAGAACAGGGGTGCCGCTTCCACGAAGATGAGACGGCCACTCCGAGGGCCACGGTCGTGGTCCTCGTCACGCGCCAGCTGCAGAATGAGCGCGCCATCCTTGAGCTCCCCTCCCCTTGCTCCGAACGCAGGGGAGAAAACCCTTGAATATGGGTAAAAATACCCCCATAAGTCGGGCCTGCCAAAGTGATAGGCGGTGGAGTTTGTAACCCCGCCATCACGATCACAAAATGAGGAGGTCTGGTACTGGTGGTGCAGCCAGAGCGTGCAACGACAGTGGTGCATTGGCCCATGGTGGCGGCATCATGCAGATACGGGGAGGCGCCAGGAGAATCGTAACAAGATCCCGACCGGAAGAGGGGAGGCCGGCAGTCCACCTATCCTAGATGGGGTTGCTACCGGCAATGTTTTTATGGCATCGCTATCTTGTCGCTATAACAACGATATAAAGTTCTGGCGTGGTCAAAGGCTGAGGTGTCCAGGCTCGCAATCCTTTTGACATGTGGCGTCCGCCATACCCCTGTATCGTCCATATATCGTCCATACGACGCGTCTTCAACTGCCATAAGCGAAATAGGATGCCATGGGCGACTAGGAGTGCTGGCGCGTGAGATCCAGCAGCCAGTGGCGGGAGAAATTGGCCCGCAGGGGAACGAGTTGCCAGCAGCGGGAAGGAAAAGGGGATCGGGGGCAAGAGCATCGTGGGAATCAGAGAGAGAGAGAGAGAGAGAGAGAGAGAGAGAGAGAGAGAGAGAGTTGCGCTACGTACCTCGACCTCGTCCTCTCTGGCGACCATCCACCAACGGCAAGCTCCAGCTTCCGCACCACCTCCTCTCCGCCCCTGCCACGATCGCTTCCTCCCCTTTCCCCTCCTCCCCAACCTCCTTTCCCCTCATGGACTCCTTCCCGCCGCCCCTCTTTCCCCTCCAGATCAAGCTGTAGGGCAGCGACTCATCTCCGATCCAGCACCAGAGGGACTCTTCTACGTGCATCAGGGCACCATCAAGGTACCTCTCTGCCCCCTCCCCCTCTCCGCCTTGTTTTTCCTCCCCATGCTCCTTCTATGTTTTTCTTCCTCTATTCTAAAATCTGAATGTGTGATGTACATGTCCTGCACTGCTACTTATTGCCCTTCTGCTGTATATATATTGTTTGGAAGCTTGTAGACTGTTGTTGATGCTAGTTCTTAATTGCTAGTGGTTGTTGCTTTGATTAATTTATTACATGATTCCATGTTACACTTTGCTCAATGCTAAATTTGTAATTGCCATGCCCATGTGCAACGATTATAATATGCTAAGCTCACTTCTCTATGTTGAATTGCTACATGCTAATTACTTTAGTATCTTCTGATGCTCCATCCATGTCCTTGTTATAAAGTAATCCTTTCTTTTAGTGACTTGATGCTTGTTTTAAAGTGCAGGCCGACACAATGGCTGATGCACCTACTAGTGATGCCGATGATGCCGGTGAGGCTGAGATGGATCTGATGCTTGATCCTACACGGAAGCCACTTAGGTCAGATGATCCAGGTTGGAAGTATGGGTATTGGACTTACCCTCCTGTCCGAGAAGTTGTCACATGTAATCTTTGTAAAAGGAAGTTGACTGGAGGTATAACAAGGTTGAAAGAGCATCTTGCGGGCGTTTATGGTGATGCTTTGATATGTCTCAAGACAACAACCCTAATCAGGATTGACTTGGAGCAAGCTTTGCAAAAAGGGTGAAGGGCGAAGAGTTCAATGTTAAATGATGATGGTGGAGAGAAAGAGGTGGTGGAGGTAGCTGCTTCAGCTACAACAACAGCCTGTCCAAAACCAATTTCTGGGACAGCGAATAAAAGGAGTAAAACGGATGTCCACCTTGCTGTTGCAGCCCAAGGCAATGGAAAGGAGACCAACAACCAAAAGACCATTGTTTCCATGCTCCGAAAGAAGCCAACGGATGTTGTAGGTGAAAGGCACTCTGGTTGTTCGCAAAACACCATGGAGTCTAGCACAAAGACCAAAGCAGATAGAGATATTGTGGGTAAAGAGTGGGCTTTGTGGTTCACTGAGGCAACAATACCATTCAGTGCTGCAAGCTCAAGGAATTTTGAGATTGCAATTGAGGCATCTTGTCAATATGGGTCTGGTTATAAGCCTCCTACCCCATATGAGTTGAGTGGGTCATTGCTTGATGCTCTTGTTGTAGACACACGTGTTTTGAGGAAGCAACACGAGGAAGCTTGGAAGCAATATGGTTGCACACTCATGTCAGATGGATGGATAGATAGGAGAGGGCGTCACTTGATAAACTTCCTTGTCAATAGTCCGGATGGGACTTACTTCATTGAATCCATTGATGCATCAAGAGTCACACATAGTGCAGAGTTGATAGCTGATTTGCTAGAGCGGAAGATTGAGGAAATAGGAAAACAAAATGTGGTTCAAGTTGTGACTGATAATGGTGCCAACTATAAGAGGGCAGGTGGTATCCTCATTGAGAGGCATCGAACCCTTTATTGGAGTCCTTGTTTAACTCATTGCTTGGATCTTATGCTAGAAGATAGAGGAAAGTTGAAGCCCTTTAAATCTTGCATTGCATGTGCTAGGCGTGTCACCACATTTATTTACAGGCATGGGAAGATTCTTGCTACAATGAAGGATGTTGCAAATGCGGATCTTGTGAGAGCTAGAACCACTCGCTTTGCCATAACTTTCCTTACTTTGAAGAACTTGCATAAACACAAGGCTGCCTTGAGAACTCTATTTGTTAATACAGATTGGTTGGTGAAATCAAAGAAGTTGGCTACCTCAAAGACTCAGATGGATGTGCATGATATTGTGCTTTCCATGGAGTTTTGGAATACAGTACTAGATTGCCTTAGAGCTTCAGCACCACTTCTCACAGTACTAAGGGTGGTTGATGGTGATGTAAAGCCTGCCATGCCGGAGGTTTCTGCACTAATGGCTTTTGCAAAAGAGAAGATCAAGGAAGGTTTTTGTACTAACAACAAGCAAAGTTTGCAAAAAAAAGATATTGACCATTGTTGAGAAGCGTTGGGTGAATCAAATGGACCATCCATTGTATGGGGATGCCCTCTTTCTTAACCAAGGGAAGTTTTATCCGAGTATGAAGAGATGAGATGAGAATTAGTTGGGGAGCTAAGGGGTTGTTTTAATGATGTGCATGGAAAAATGATTTAAGATGAAGAGATTCATAAAAAGATTTATCAGCAAGTTGTTCTTTATGAGAACCAAAGGGGCCCCTTTAGTAATTTATGGCGATGCAAAATATTGCGACAAGGAACCCTCGTAAGTGTTCTAAATTTCAACAACTAAATTTCTGCAATTTAATTCCAGCAAATACATTTTCAGCAATTAAATTATAGTAGCTTACTATATGCATGCTTTTGCCATTTACTTGATTGGTGGAACTCATATGGTGGCTGAACAATTGACCTACAAAGGTTTGCAAAGTGCATTGTTAGTCTTTGTGCATCATCTTCCGGGTGTGAGCGCAATCGGAGTGTCTTTGAGGGGGTGACTGACTTCCTCTCACCTATATGTGACGAACTGCTGATTTGTTTTCAGTTTTAGCAAGCTACTTTATTGTTGATTGTTTGAGTGCTATTTGTAGATCCATACAAAGAAAAGGAACATGCTACAACACAAAAAGTTGAATGATTGTGCATTTGTTTCATACAATCAACAAATGGCAAGCAGGTTCCAAAAGAGGCGTGAGAATGTGGGTAAAAGAGACTATGATCCTCTGACCAATGAAGATTTCGATTGGAACAATGAATGGGCTAACACTACGGTGGAACTACCTCAAGATGCTCGTGGACTTATGCACGATCTAACATGGGACAATATTGATGTAGCTGTTGGTGCATCACAAGCGCATCAAGGTCTTCACTGTTGGAAATATGCCCTAGAGGCAATAATAAAAGGATTATTATTATATTTCCTTGTTCATGATAATTGTCTTTTATTCATGCTATAATTGTATTATCCGGAAATCGTAATACACGTGTGAATACATAGACCACAACATGTCCCTAGTGAGCCTCTAGTTGACTAGCCTGTTGATCAACAGATAGTCATGGTTTCCTGACTATGGACATTGGATGTCTTTGATAACGGGATCACATCATTAGAAGAATGATGTGATGGACAAGACCAAATCCTAAGCATAGCACAAGATCATGTAGTTCGTTTTGCTAGAGCTTTTCCAATGTCAAGTATCTTTTCCTTAGACCATGAGATCGTGTAACTCCCGGATACCGTAGGAGTGCTTTGGGTGTACCAAACGTCACAAACGTAACTGGGTGACAATAAAGGTATACTACGGGTATCTCCGAAAGTGCTTGTTGGGTTGACACGGATCGAGACTGGGATTTGTCACTCCGTATGACGAAGAGGTATCACTGGGCCCACTCGGTAATGCATCATCATAATGAGCTCAAAGTGACCAAGTGTTTGGTCACGGGATCATGCATTACGGTACGAGTAAAGTGACTTGCCGGTAACGAGATTGAACAAAGTATTGGGATACCGACGATCGAATCTCGGGCAAGTAAAATACCGATTGACAAAGGGAATTGTATATGGGGTTGCTTGAAACCTCGACATCGTGGTTCATCCGATGAGATCATCGAGGAGCATGTGGGAGCCAACATGGGTATCCAGATCCCTCTGTTGGTTGTTGACCGGAGTGCAGTCTTGGTCATGTCTACGTGTCTCCCGGACCCGTAGGGTCTACACACTTAAGGTTCGGTGACGCTGGGGTTGTAGAGATATGAGTATGCAGCAAACCAAAAGTTGTTCGGAGTCCTGGATGAGATCTCGGACGTCACGAGGAGTTCCGGAATGGTCCGGAGGTAAAGAATTATATATGGGAAGTCAAGTTTCGGCCATCGGGAAAGTTTCGGGGTTCACCGGTATTGTACCGGGACCACCGGAAGGGTTCCGGGGGTCCACCGGGTGGGGCCACCTATCCCGGAGGGCCCCATGGGCTGAAGTGGGAGGGGAACCAGCCCCTGGTGGGCTGGTGCGCCCCCCTGGGCCCCCCCTCTGCGCCTAGGGTTGGGAACCCTAGGGGAGGGGGCGCCTCCACTTGCCTTGGGGGGCAAGTTTCCCCCCTTGGCCGCCGCCCCCCAGGAGATCCCATCTCCTAGGGCCGGCGCCCCCCCTGGGGTCCCTATATAAAGAGGGGGGTGGGAGGGCAGTCGCACCCTGACACCTGGCACCTCCCTTCCACCCTTGCTACACCTCTCCCTCCCGTAGTCGCTTGGCGAAGCCCTGCCGAATCCCTGCTGCATCCACTACCACGCCATCGTGCTACTGGATCTTCATCAACCTCTCCTTCCCCCTTGCTGGATCAAGAAGGAGGAGACGTCATGCTGACCGTACGTGTGTTGAACGCAGAGGTGCCGTCCGTTCGGCGCTAGGATCTCCGGTGATTTGGATCACGACGAGTACGACTCCCTCAACCCCGTTCTCTTGAACGCTTCCGCTCGTGATCTACAAGGGTATGTAGATGCACTCCTCTCTCTCGTTGCTAGATGAACTCATAGATTGATCTTGGTGAACACAGAATTTTTTTTATTTTATGCAACGTTCCCCAACAGTGGCATCATGAGCTAGGTCTATGCGTAGTTCTCTATTGCACGAGTAGAACACAAATCTGTTGTGGGCGTAGATGTTGTCAACTTTCTTGCCACTACTAGTCTTATTTTGCTTCAGCGGTATTGTGGGATGAAGCAGCCTGGACCGACCTTACACGTACGCTTACGTGAGACGGGTTCCACCGACTGACATGCACTAGTTGCATAAGGTGGCTAGCGGGTGTCTGTCTCTCCCACTTTAGTTGGAGCGGATTCAATGAAAAGGGTCCTTATGAAGGGTAAATAGAAGTTGACAAATCACGTTGTGGTTTTTCGTAGGTAAGAAACGTTCTTGCTAGAACCCTATTGCAGCCACGTAAAAGATGCAACAACAATTAGAGGACGTCTAACTTGTTTTTGCAGCAATTGCTTTGTGATGTGATATGGCCAAAAGTTGTGATGAATGATGAATGATATATTGTGATGTATGAGATCATGTTCTTGTAATAGAATCACAACTTGCATGTCGATGAGTATGACAACCGGCAGGAGCCATAGGAGTTGTCTTAATTATTGTATGACCTACGTGTCAATGATTTAACGCCATGTAATTACTTTACTTTATTGCTAAACCGTTAGCCATAGTAGTAGAAGTAATAGTTGGCGAGCAACTTCATGGAGACACGATGATGGAGATCATGGTGTCATGCCGGTGACGAAGATGATCATGGAGCCCAGAAGATGGAGATCAAAGGAGCTATATGATATTGGCCATATCATGTCACTACTATTTAATTGCATGTGATGTTTATTATGTTTATGCATCCTGTTTACTTAGAATGACGGTAGTAAATAAGATGATCCCTCATAATAATTTCAAGAAAGTGTTCCCCCTAACTGTGCGCCGTTGCTAAAGTTCGTCGTTTCGAAGCACCACGTGATGATCGGGTGTGATAGATTCCTACGTTCACATACAACGGGTGTAAGACAATTTTACACATGCAAAACACTTAGGTTAACTTGACGAGCCTAGCATGTACAGACATGGCCTCGGAACACAGAGACCGAAAGGTTGAACATGAGTCGTATGCAAGATACGATCAACATGGAGATGTTCACCGATGATGACTAGTCCGTCTCACGTGATGATCGGACACGACCTAGTCGACTCGGATCATGTAACACTTAGATGACTAGAGGGATGTCTAATCTGAGTGGGAGTTCATTAAATAATTTGATTAGATGAACTTAAATTATCATGAACTTAGTCTAAAATCTTTGCAAAAATGTCTTGTAGATCAAATGGCCAACGCTCATGTCAACATGAACTTCAACGCGTTCCTAGAGAAAACCAAGCTGAAAGATGATGGCAGCAACTATACGGACTGGGTCTGGAACATGAGGATCATCCTCATAGCTGCCAAGAAAGCATATGTCCTAGAAGGACCGCTAGGTGAAGAACCCATCCCAGAGAACCAAGACGTTATGAACGCTTGGCAGTCACGTGCTGATGATTACTCCCTCGTTCAGTGCGGCATGCTTTACAGCTTAGAACCGGGCTCCAAAAGCGTTTTGAGCAACACGGAGCATATGAGATGTTCGAGGAGATGAAAATGGTTTTTCAAGCTCACGCCTGGGTCGAGAGATATGAAGTCTCCGACAAGTTCTATTGTTGTAAGATGGAGGAAAATAGTTCTGTCAGTGAGCACATACTCAAAATGTCTGGGTTGCACAACCGCCTGTGCTAGCTGGACATTAACCTCCCGGACGAGGCGGTCATTGACAGAATCCTTCAGTCGCTCCCACCGAGCTAAAAGAGCTTTGTGATGAACTACAATATGCAGGGGATGGTGAAAACTATTCCTGAAGTATTTTCAATGCTGAAGTCAGCAGAGGTAGAAATCAAGAAAGAACATCAAGTGTTGATGGTCAATAAAACCACTAAGTTTAAGAAGAGCAAGGGTAAGAAGAACTTCAAGAAGGACGGCAAGGATGTTGCCACGCCCGGTAAGCCAGTTGCCGAGAAGAAGTCAAAGAATGGACCCAAGCCTGAGACTGAATGCTTTTATTGCAAAGGGAAGGGTCACTGGAAGCGGAACTGCCCCAAATACTTAGCGGACAAGAAGGCCGGCAACACTAAAGGTATATGTGATATACATGTAATTGATGTGTACCTTACCAGTACTCGTAGTAACTCCTGGGTATTTGATACCGGTGCCGTTGCTCATATTTTTAACTCACAGCAGGAGCTGCGGAATAAGCGGAGACTGGCGAAGGACGAGGTGACGATGCGCGTCGGGAATGGTTCCAAGGTCGATGTGATCGCCGTCGGCACGCTGCCTCTACATTTACCCACGGGATTAGTTTTAAACCTCAATAATTGTTATTTAGTGCCAAGTTTGAGCATGAACATTGTATCTGGATCTCGTTTAATATGAGATGGCTACTCATTTAAATCCGAGAATAATGGTTGTTCTATTTATATTAGAGATATGTTTTATGGTCATGCCCCGATGGTCAATGGTTTATTCTTAATGAATCTCGAACATAATGTTACACATATTCATAGTGTGAATACCAAAAGATGTAAAGTTGATAACGATAGTCCCACATACTTGTGGCACTGCCGCCTTGGTCACATTGGTGTCAAGCGCATGAATAAGCTCCATGCTAATGGACTTTTAGAGTCTCTCGATTATGAATCATTTGACACATGCGAACCATGCCTCATGGGCAAAATGACCAAGACTCCGTTCTCTGGAACAATGGAGCGAGCAACCAACTTATTGGAAATCATACATACTGATGTGTGTGGTCCAATGAGCGTTAGGGCTCACGGAGGATATCGTTATGTTCTCACTCTCACTGATGACTTAAGTAGATATGGGTATGTCTACTTGATGAAACACAAGTCTGAGACCTTTGAAAAGTTCAAGGAATTTCAGAATGAGGTAGAGAATCAACGTGACTGAAAGATAAAGTTCTTACGATCAGATCATGGAGGAGAATATTTAAGTCATGAATTTGGTATGCACTTAAGAAAATGTGGAATCGTTTCACAACTCACGCCGCCTGGAACACCTCAGCGTAACGGTTTGTCCGAACATCGTAATCGCACTCTATTGGATATGGTGCGATCTATGATGTCTCTTACCGATTTACCGCTATCATTTTGGGGATACGCTCTAGAGACAGCTAAATTCACTTTAAATAGGGCACCATCTAAATTCGTTGAGACGACACCGTATGAATTATGGTTTGGGAAGAAACCTAAGCTCTCGTTTCTAAAAGTTTGGGGATGCGATGCTTATGTCAAGAAACTTCAACCTGAAAAGCTCGAACCAAAGTCGGAAAAATGCGTCTTCATAGGATACCCTAAGGAAACCATTGGGTATACCTTCTACCTTAGATTCGAAGGCAAGATCTTTGTTGCCAAGAACGGATCCTTTCTGGAAAAAGAGTTTCTCTCGAAAGGAGTAAGTGGGAGGAAAGTAGAACTCGATGAAGTACTACCTCTCGAACCAGAAAGTAGTGCAGCTCAGGAAAATGTTCCTGTGGTGCCTACACCAACTGGAGAGGAAATCAATGATGATGATCAAGGTACTTCGGATCAAGTTGCTACTGAACTTCGTAGGTCCACAAGGACACGTTCCACACCAAAGTGGTATGGCAACCCTGTCCTGGAAATCATGTTGTTAGACAACGGTGAACCTTCGAACTATGAAGAAGCGATGGCGGGCCCAGATTCCAACAAATGGCTTGAAGCCATGCAATCCAAGATAGAATCCATGTATGAAAACAAAGTATGGACTTTGACAGACTTGCCCGATGATCGACGAGCGATAGAAAACAAATGGATCTTTAAGAAGAAGACGGACGCAGATGGTAATGTTACCATCTATAAAGCTGGACTTGTCACTAAGGGTTATCGACAAGTTCAAGGGGTTGACTACGATGAGACTTTCTCTCCCGTAGCGAGGCTGAAATCCGTCCGAATCATGTTAGCAATTGCCGCATACTATGATTATGAGATATGGAAGATGGACGTCAAAATGGCATTCCTTAACGGCTATCTTAAGGAAGAACTATATATGATGCAGCCGGAAGGTTTTGTCGATCCTAAGAATGCTAACAAGGTATGCAAGCTCCAGCGATCCATTTATGGGCTGGTGCAAGCATCTCGGAGTTGGAACATTCGCTTTGATGAGATGATCAAAGCGTTTGGGTTTATGCATACTTATGGAGAAGCCTGCGTTTACAAGAAAGTGAGTAGGAGCTCTGTAGCATTTCTCATATTATATGTAGATGACATACTTCTGATGGGAAATGATATAGAACTTTTGGACAGCATTAAGGCCTACTTGAATAAGTGTTTTTCAATGAAGGACCTTGGAGAAGCTGCTTACATATTAGGAATCAAGATCTATAGGGATAGATCGAGACGCCTCATAGGTCTTTCACAAAGCACATACCTTGATAAGATATTGAAGAAGTTCAATATGGATCAGTCCAAGAAAGGGTTCTTGCCTGTATTCCAAGGTGTGAGATTGAGCTCGGCTCAATGCCCGACCACGGCAGAAGATAAAGAAGAGATGAGTGTCATCCCCTATGCCTCAGCCATAGGATCTATTATGTATGCCATGCTGTGTACCAGACCTGATGTAAACCTTGCCGTAAGTTTGGTAGGAAGGTACTAAAGTAATCCTGGAAAGGAACACTGGACAGCGGTCAAGAATATCCTTAAGTATCTGAAAAGGACTAAGGACATGTTTCTCGTTTATGGAGGTGACGAAGAGCTCGTCGGAAAGGGTTACGTCGACGCTAGCTTCGACACAGATCTGGATGACTCTAAGTCACAAACCGGATACGTGTATATGTTGAATCGTGGAGCCGTAAGCTGGTGCAGTTGCAAGCAGAGCGTCGTGGCGGGATCTACATGTGAAGTGGAATACATGGCAGCCTCGGAGGCAGCGCATGAAGCAATATGGATGAAGGAGTTCATCACCGACCTAGGAGTCATACCCAATGCGTCGGCCGATCACTCTCTTCTGTGACAACACTGGAGCTATTGCCCTTGCCAAGGAGCCCAGGTTTCACAAGAAGACCAGGCACATCAAGCGTCATTTCAACTCCATCCGTGAAAATGTTCAAGATGGAGACATAGATATTTGCAAAGTACATACGGATCTGAATGTCGCAGATCCGTTGACTAAACCTCTTCCACGAGCAAAACATGATCAACACCAGAACTCTATGGGTGTTCGATTCATCACAATGTAACTAGATTATTGACTCTAGTGCAAGTGGGAGACTGTTGGAAATATGCCCTACAGGCAATAATAAAAGGATTATTATTATATTTCCTTGTTCATGATAATTGTCTTTTATTCATGCTATAATTGTATTATCCGGAAATCATAATACACATGTGAATACATAGACCACAACATGTCCCTAGTGAGCCTCTAGTTGACTAGCTCGTTGATCAACAGATAGTCATGGTTTCCTGACTATGGACATTGGATGTCTTTGATAACGGGATCACATCATTAGGAGAATGATGTGATGGACAAGACCCAATCCTAAGCATAGCACAAGATCGTGTAGTTCGTTTTGCTAGAGCTTTTCCAATGTCAAGTATCTTTTCCTTAGACCATGAGATCGTGTAACTCCCGGATACCGTAGGAGTGCTTTGGGTGTACCAAACGTCACAAACGTAACTGGCTGACTATAAAGGTATACTACGGGTATCTCCGAAAGTGTCTGTTGGGTTGACACGGATCGAGACTGGGATTTGTCACTCCGTATGACGAAGAGGTATCACTGGGCCCACTCGGTAATGCATCATCATAATGAGCTCAAAGTGACCAAGTGTCTGGTCACGGGATCATGCATTATGGTACGAGTAAAGTGACTTGCCGGTAACGAGATTGAACAAAGTATTGAGATACCGACGATCGAATCTCTGGCAAGTAAAATACCAATTGACAAAGGGAATTGTATACGGGGTTGCTTGAAACCTCGACATCGTGGTTCATCCGATGAGATCATCGAGGAGCATGTGGGAGCCAACATGGGTATCCAGATCCCGTTGTTGGTTATTGACCGGAGTGCAGTCTCGGTCATGTCTACGTGTCTCCCGAACCCGTAGGGTCTACACACTTAAGGTTTGGTGACGCTAGGGTTGTAGAGATATGAGTATGCAGCAAACCGAAAATTGTTCGGAGTCCCGGATGAGATCCTGGACGTCACGAGGAGTTCCGGAATGGTCCGGAGGTAAATAATTATATATGGGAAGTCAAGTTTCGGCCATCGGGAAAGTTTCGGGGTTCACCGGTATTGTACCGGGACCACCGGAAGGGTCCCAGGGGTCCACCGGGTGGGGCCACCTATCTCGGAGGGCCCCATGGGCTGAAGTGGGAGGGGAACCAGCCCCTGGTGGGCTGGTGCGCCCCCCCTGGGCCCCCCTCTGCGCCTAGGGTTGGGAACCCTAGGGGAGGGGGCGCCTCCACTTGCCTTGGGGGGCAAGTTCCCCCTGGCCGCCGTCCCCCTAGGAGATCCCATCTCCTAGGGCCGGCGCCCCCCCGGGGTCCCTATATAAAGAGGGGGGTGGGAGGGCAGTCGCACCCTGACACCTGGCGCCTCCCTTCCCCCCTTGCTACACCTCTTCCTCCCGTAGTCGCTTGGCGAAGCCCTGCCGGATCCCTGCTGCATCCACCACCACGCCGTCGTGCTGCTGGATCTTCATCAACCTCTCCTTCCCCCTTGCTGGATCAAGAAGGAGGAGACGTCACGCTGACCGTACGTGGTTTAAACGCGGCGGTGCCATCCGTTCGGCGCTAGGATCTCCGGTGATTTGGATCACGACGAGTACAACTCCCTCAACCCCGTTCTCTTGAACGCTTTCGCTCACGATCTACAAGGGTATATAGATGCTTTCCTCTCTCTCGTTGCTAGATGAACTCATAGATTGATCTTGGTGAACATAGAATTTTTTTTATTTTATGCAACGTTCCCCAACAGTCACTTTCATAGGGCTGCTCATACCCAACAAGGTAGAGGGTCTTCGTCAAGTGTGGGAGAGGAGCAAGTTGAAGATGTGGAGGAAGTGGAGGAGGAGTTCAGTATTGACGATCATGATTTGTCAAGTGAGGATGAAGAAGATGCGATCAATGTTGCAAATGGTGATGGCGAGAACATGGGTGCCAATGAAGATTGTGACTTCGACGGTGACTATTAGGGATTTGGGAGTTGAGCGATGAGAGAGTCGGTCTTTTGTTAAATTTTTTGTGTGAACCTAAGTTATGCCATTAGACTTTAAAATTATGGTTATGGACTCCTATTGTTGTTGAGCTATGTAATATTGTTGGGTTTGTTTTGGTAGCTTTGTTTCTTGTATCTTCTCAATCCTCCTATTTAATTCTCAGTTTTAGAATGTTTGCTATTGCTCTATTCTCGAACATGGACTTACTTTTTGGTGTTTAATGCAGACTGTTTTGGAAAAAAGAAGAGAGAAGAGCAAGGGGAATGCAATCTATACTACTTGGGCAACCACCAAGTATGTATGTCGTTATGTACAATTCATTTGGTGCTTCAGTTTGCTGTCAGAAATGTTACAGCAGGACTATGAAGTTGTTATTTAATTTGCTATCATTCGCCATAAGGTTGTTGAAGAAATATGCCCTAGAGGCAATAATAAAGGGACAACGCTAACGCCCACATGTGTGGTGTGAGCCAAACCCGCCCACACGCCCTATAACACACAGACTGCGTCACGTCACCGCATGCATGCATGTGGAAATCTTTTTTAATTTTCAGTTTTTAAAGTGTTTTATCTCTTAAATGAAAAATCCGATTGAAGATCCGTTTTCCCAATCAAATCCCTCGCGACGAGATCTTCGAAACTAGATCTCATATCAATATATTTTGACTAATTTTTTTGGGTTAAAAGTTGCCATGTCTATTGCACATAAATTGTCATGATGTTTACACTGAAGTTGCCATGATATGTTTCAACTATTTTCTTCTACATTTAAAAGTAATTTTTGACATATTATAAAACGGGGAATTAAGAAACTAGACTTGTCATAAACCATAAACTAAAATTGCCATGATACATGCACTTAAAATTGTCGTGGTTCATACAAAAAATAATTTTCATGGTCAAAATACAGGAATTGCCATCATCAAAAAACTAAAATTGCCATGCTCTACAAACTAAAATTGCCACATGGCAACTTTAATTTAAGCACTATGCCAACTACAGTGTAAACATCATGGCAACTGGTGGGCAAAAAAAATATTTGTTGAAACATATCAACATGGGGTCTAGTTTTGAATATCTCATCGAGACGGATTTAATGGCGAAAATGGATTTTTCATTCGATTTTTTAATTAGGAGATAAAATATTTTCAAGCCGAAAACCAAAAAGATTCCTGCCGATGTCATCTATTTATACGTGGCAAAATGAGTGGCGATGGAGGCGTGTGGGCGATATGCAAGATGCCACACGTGTGGGCGTTAGTTTTTCGTAATAAAGTTGTTATTTATATTTCCTTATATCATGATAAATGTTTATTATTGATGCTAGAATTGTATTAACCGAAAACTTAGTACATGTGTGAATACATAGACAAAATAGAGTGTCCCTAGTATGAGTCTACTTGACTAGCTCGTTAATCAAAGATGATTAAGTTTCCCGACCATAGACATGTGTTGTCATTTGATGAATGGGATCACATCATTAGCGAATGATGTGATGGACAAGACCCATTCGTTAGCTTAGCATTATGATCTTTTAGTTTTATTGCTATTGCTTTCTTCATGACTTATACATATTCCTCTAACTATGAGATTATGCAACTCCCAAATACCAGAGGAACACTTTGTGTGCTATCAAACGTCTCAACATAACTGGGTGATTATAAATATGCCCTACAGGTGTCTCTGAAGGTGTTTGTTGAGTTGGCATAGATCAATATTAGGATTTGTCACTCCGTGTGTCGGAGAGGTATCTCTGGGCCCTCTCGGTAATGCACGTCACTATAAGCCTTGCAAGCAATGTGACTAACGAGTTAGTTGCGGGATGATTCACACTACAAAAAAAGACACATCCGTGACATTTTGGGCCGAATGTAAATCTTTTCTGTCATACTTATGACACTTCTATGACGATAATTGTGACAAAACCCGGTATCGTCATAGATGTGGTGGGGTCCTACTTCTATGACAAAAAATCAAGACAGAAAATGGGCTTTTCGTCCTGGGCGGGCCGGAGACTCAGCTGCATGACATTCTTTGGGCCGTCCATGACGGAAATAAACCGTGGTAGAAGTGAGGGCGCGGAAAATATCGGGGAGTCCCCGGTTATGGTGGGTGGTCGGGGGCCGAGCGATGCACATTTCTCTCGTACGTACGCGTGTGTGTGCGATGCATTGGGCTCTAACTGAACCCGAGCGATTGCACTGCAGGCTACGCGTTACTAAACCCGAGCGATCGATCGATGAGTGTTAACTGAACCCGATCGAGCGATTCCTTCGCTACGGCTGCTAACTGAAGCCGATCGATGCTGCCTTTGGATGAACAGTGAGCATTGCTGAGGGGGTTCGGATGAACAGTTCCCGGTGGGGGTGGATAAACAGGACCCCGTGGCGTTGCCTCTGGATGAACAGGACCCCGATCGTTCAAGCCGGTTGGGGCTGGATGAACAGGACCCCGTGGAGGGCAGGATGAACTGGACCATCCCGTGGAGGGCAGGATGAACAGTAGACGGTGGAGGGCTGGATAAACAGTAGCCCGTGGAGGGGTGGTTGAACAGGAGCCTGTGGAGAGGGCTAGTTGAACAGTAGCCGGTGGAGTAGCGCGCGGTGGAGGCTGGATGAAGAGGAGACCGTGGATGAACTGTCGCAGGTGGAGGCTGGAGGAGGTCGACGGTGGATGAACAGTAGCCCATGAAGGCTGGAGGGGGTCGACGGTGGAGATGAACAGTATCCCGTGGAGTCCCGTTTTGCGGTACGCCACACCCCTCCCGGTGAACAGGACCCCTGTTTCGACCGTAGCGCTCCAACACAAGTCCGTTTCCTCCGTTTTGCGGTACGCCACACCCTTCCCAATCAACAGGACCCCCATTTCGACCGTATGAGATCCGTTTCCTCCGTTTTGCGGTACGCCAGACCCCTCCCGATGAACAGGATCCCGTTTCGAACGTGGTCGGTCGAACACAAGGCCGTTTCCTCCGTTCTGCGGTACACCAGGCCCATACCAACGACACGGTAACCCAACAACTAGCGACAATCAACTCAAAAAAGAAAAACTAGCCACAACGACAGATTAAAGGCTTCATGCTCACGTCCTTTGACAAGGAAAATCCTACTCGCCGCTCGCTGCGGCAAGTTGTCGATGCTTCGCACAGAGGAGGTGCGAGCGAGCTACCGAGTGGGCCGGCCCGTTTTAGCATTTTCAGCAGACACCGATTTTGGTAACCTTCTATGATGTTTCCAGCCGTTTTTTTCGTTTTGGGAACTTTCTATAAGGTTCCTGAACCGGCTTTTTCTTTTTCACTTTCTTTTTCGATTTCCTTTTTTCTATTTCTCTTCTTTTTCGTTTTTTCTTTTCTTTTTTCTGTTTCTTTTTTTCCTTCTCTTTTTTTCTTTTCAAGTTTATTTTCAAATTTTGCTTCCGAATTTCAAAAAATGTTCCCGTTTTTCAGATTTTGTTCACAAATTCAAAAAATGTTCCCGGTTTCAAAATTTTGTTCCAAATTTTCAAAAAATGTTGCTGTTTTTTTTTCATTTTTTGAGAAATTTGTAAATAATGACATGGATTTCAAAAATTGTTCCAATTTTTAAAAATTATTCAAAAATTTCAAAAAAAATGTTCTTATTTTTTCAAATTTTTGTTCACGTATTAAAAAATTGTTGTAATTTCAAATTTGTTTGGGATTTTCAAAATTGTTCTCCATTTCGATTTTTTTTCTAAAAACTCAAAATTGTCCATTGTTTTAAAAATTGTTCCCATTTCAAGAATTTTTTCGAAAATTCTGAAAAAGTGCATGTTTACAAAAAAGTTCATGTTTTTTAGAATATTCGTATTTACAAAAAATGTTCAGAATTCAAAATTTGTTCTCCTATAAAAAATATTCTTGTTTTTGAAAAAAATCACTATTCAGAAACTTGTTCACATTTTCAAAAAACTTTTTGTGTTTATTGAAAATTGATCATAATAAAAAAAATGTTCCTGTTTTTCAATATTCGTCCACAACTTCAAAATTGTTCCTGTTTTTCAAATTTGCTAAGATTTTTTTAAAACTCGTGCGTTTTCTATCGAAAACGTTCTACTTGTAAAAAATATAATCAGAATTTACAACAAAAGATTGGAAAAAAGAGAAATAATCCGATCTACTAGTGTGACTATGTCTTAAGTGCTCGCAGTGCCATTTGACCAGTAAACTGAAACTGGCGTAGTGGCAAGCTACCCCCGTCAGGCTTGCGGTCGCAGGTTCGAATCCTAGTGGGAGCGTTGTTGTTTAATTGTTTATTTTTTCATCGCTCGTTGCCTTTGTGGGCCGGCCTAGTTGAGGGAAACTCCTATGCGATTGCTGGACATTCTGTCGCAAAATGCGGCGCATAGGAGTTCCCCTTTGACAAACCTACCACGACGCTAGTCCTCAGCGAAAATGGTTTCGACAAAAGAAATGGAAATTGGGCCGCAAGCCGAACAACAAGCGGTCCGCGTCGTTCGCTGCGAAGCTAGCCACATCGACTGCTAAAAAAAAACCTAGCCGTGTCGAGCAAACAACAATCACATCATGATTTGCCCGGCCGTGCGTAAAACGCCCCCGGCCAGTCCTCTCGCGCCCTTCTTCTAGCAGCGCCATAACATTTGGTATCAACTAGCTTCAGTTCGTTCATGTCTTCACCGCTGCCCACCCCGTCTCTTCCACTGCCGGTCACCTCGTCGTCTTCGGCGACGACCACGACCGTCGCCCCGCCCCTGCCCGCGCGTCGGGATCGTCCGTTGCACCCACCCCCGCCGTCCTCACCCCGAAGGAGGTGTTCGGGGCGCTGTGGGACCTAACCCAGGCGGTCCAGGAGATCCGCCTATTTTTGGCCGGGTCCTACGGGCCGCACCCGGCTGCGGCGCCCATTGCCGCCACCACGCCGCCGTGGCAGCCGCCGCACCAGGCGGCCTCCGTCGCGCTCGCCGGGCCGCTATAACTGCCATCCACCGTCACCACTGCCCCGCCCTGGCTGCAGTGGCAGCCCCCGCTCCTAGCGGCCTCCGCCGCGCCCGGCGCTCCGCCGCAGCAGGCGTTGCCGTTGCCCGACGCGACACCTCAGCCGCCGTGCCCGGTGCTCCGCCGCAACAGCCACTGCCCGACGCGACACCGCTGCAGCTGCAGCAGCCACTGCCGGTCAGCTCCGGCCCCGCATCGACCGCGCCGGCGGGAGTCCCGATCCACCAGATTAAATTCCTATCGTCGCCATCACCGCTTCCCCAGGGTGTCCCCATCCAGAAGATCAAGTTCCCGCCGTCGCCGTCACCGCTTCTGGCTTGGATCACTACCCGCCACGTGTTGGCGGCGGTGAGGCTGCAGACTGTTATGCGCAGCCTCCTAGCGTGTCGGCGTGTGTGGGAGATGCGTGGTCTGCAGCTGCTACTCCTCCCAGTTGATCTTCGATGCGCAAAGGACCTCGATCTCGTCCGCTGCGTCGGGGATCTGGGGCATGCTGTTTTCCCATGGACAGCGACCTCAAAGTCTGTGACATCGGCGGTTGGGGGGGGGGGGCGCACCCCTCCTCGCTATTCTTCATCAAAAGCCCTCCACTCTTCTCTGTGCGATGCAGACCAACAGTCGTCCGGCAGGGAGAAGGCATGGTCTCACCGACAGGAGCGCACCGCATAGCACCACTGCATTCCGCCGCCGGCTGCCACGAGGGCGGCCCTGATGGTCGCTCTTGCGACCACTTCCAGGTGGCCATACACATGCACTTCTTTTGTCCAGATGGTGTCCATGGGATCCAGGTGGCTGTACATGTGCACCTCCGACGTGCGGATGGTGTCCACTTTATGTTCAGGGGTCCAAAATAAAGCGTCCCAGTCCATTTCAGGTTAAAAGTAATAAAACAAACAGAGATGTAAAAAGCTTATTTTTAGGTGTTAGGTTTGTGTTGCGTCGAGTCATGGTTATAAGTTGGTTAGGCTGCAGCTCGAAGACAAGCTGCATGTCCAGGTGAGGATCCGACGGCTGACAAAAGTAAATGAGACAAAAAAAATGTCAGCTGAATGAGCTTTAGAAAAAACGTAAATTTTATGATTAATTGGTGGAATAAAGATTTGCTTTTTAGTATGGACCGCTGGATTAGGAAAGGATCAACGACGCAAGAGTAGTCTGATGAAAGTTTCCTATCAAATTACATGGTTACATACTAGATCGTAGATGTATAGATCAATATATCATGCAAGCAGCAAGCATTTATTCTTGCACGTACGTAGACTATATACAACATGGACATATGATACGAATAAGGCGATTCCTGCGTCCAAAGAATAGGCAGATGTTTTGGAAACGAATCTTGTACTAGTTAGGGCATCTCCAAGAGCGACCTACATATTTTCTGTCGCATCCGTCCGCGGACATAACAAGACCAGTCCGCGGACATGGATGCGTGATGCCGCCATCCAACGCGGTCCGCATACATTTCAAACACTTCTTCAACAAACCGGATAAAATTCATGTAAACACAGCGGATTTCATACAAACCGAACGACATTCGTGCAAACACAACAGATTTTTATTAGATTTTGAACATTCAAAACAAAAAACCGACCCCACCCTAAACCAATCCTACGGTGGCGGCGGCCGAAGTCCAAACCCTCGTCCTCCATCCGCCATCTCCATGAGCACCGGAGATTAGAACGATGAAGTGAAGCTGTGGTCTACGACAAGGAAGAGTGGAACACGAGAGATGGATTGGCCCACATGGGACACAAGGCCTTGCCGCCTCCCATGCCCTGCTCATTCTTGGAGGAGTCCGCGCCTTGTCCATCGCCGGTGGACGTGGTGGTGCCTGCGCTGTCGTCATCCCACCGGGCCGCTAGATAGTTCGTCGGCGGCGCGTAGGACACGCAACATGCGTTGTTCTCCTCCATGATTGCCTGGAGCTGCGCCTCGGCGGCCGCCGCTTCCTAGCGAGCAGCGGCTTGAGCGCGGACTACATCATGGATGGCATGCTGCTCCGCGACGAAGTTGGGGTTCGCCGCGGCAATGGCCGCCACGACTTCCTGGCTCACGCGCTCGCCGTAGATCTGGCCCTCCGCCACCCAGTGCTACTCTAGGAGGAACGTTGATACTTGTTCCTCCTGCATCTACTGGAACACCGACAAATGCGTCGGCGCAGGCTGCACCTCCTCCATGGCGGCATTGTAGTGTGTCGGTATTAAAACCAACAAATCTCAGTTAGGGGGCTGTTAGAAATATGCCATAGAGGCAATAATGTTGTATTATTAATTTTTTGTTATCCATAATTAAGAGTTTACATTTTATGCTATAACTGCTATGATACTAGAATATGCGATTCAGTGGAAAACTCATATGCACGTAATTGATAAATGGTTAAATAATAGGTTCCCGGTCTCTCCTCTAAGACTGGCTCAAGTGTTGTTGGTGATCACGTTTTCTAGATCTTAGGATATCATTAAGTGTAATGATAGTCCTAAAACAACATTGGGGATATGACGTTAGAAGAACGATCATATTGAATCGACCAAATACTTGTCTATTATACTTTGTGATTATATCGTCTGAAATCATCTATATAACACGAAGTGTTAGCATGTGTTTTAGTTCCTCAGACCATGAGAGTGTCTCAGTCACTTCCTACTAGACGGTGGGCCTTGGGGTTGCTCAAACGTCATTTGTAACAAGGTGATCATAAAGGCAACTTTCAGGTCCACCGAAAAGTTTGATAAATGACCGGATAGCTCGAGAGTGGGATTTGCTCCTGTGACGATGGGGAGATATTCTTAGGGCCCTCTCGGTGTGACGACATCCATCATCATTTGGCCAGACACAGGTGACTATGTCACAGGGATGCCGGAACACGTTAACGAGAAAGAAGATCAAATCCGGTAACGGGAGCAATGGTATAGTGAGCATGGTGATGACTCAGGAGGATACCGATGCACACCGGGTTTTGTACAGTATCATGAAGCAAAGGTAACATCACATGATAACCAACGGTTCACTCGAATATCATTCGTGTAATCATAGGTACCAATATGGATGTCCACGGTTCCGCTATCGGTCATTGAACGAAGGGGTTTCGTTCATGTCTATGATTTACCGAACCTGTGGGGTCACAAGCTTAAGGTAATCATGATTTTTTGAGTGTTAGTGGTATGGGAATAATGAGAATATATTTGTGGAATTGTTTCATTAATATCCAGAATAGTTCCGAGAGGTTCCGGAAGCGTTTCGGGGTCACTGGAAGGGTTTCGGTTAATATCTGGTATTACGAATTAATTATATATAGGTAAAAAATGTTTCCGGAGATGTTAAATTATAATTCTATGAAAATGTTTGGAATTAATAAATATTTAATTTAATATCAATGAGCCTAATAAGTCCAAGAGGTAGAGAAGGAATTGGGCTACAAGGGCCCAATAGGGAGGCGCCCCCCTTCCCACAATAGGAGGTCGAATCCTACTAGGGTGGGAGTACAACTCCCCCCTAGGCCGGCGCACCAAGGGGGGCTCCTTCCGCCTTAGTGGATGCCCCCTACTCTCCCCTAAACCTATATATACTAAAGGATTTCCACCCTATGTGGACACAAGTTTTGGAGCCTCCTCTAGTTGATCTAGCTCTAGTTCTAGTTGTTCCTAGTTGACTAATTAGAGCTAGCCCTAGCCACCTCTAATCCTCACAATTAGAAGCCCCGTGTGGTTCTAATATCCTCCCTCTAATTCTTCGGCGATGATTAGCTCTGGACGCTGAAGCATTGCCGGATCGTGAAGACCGTACGCTTACAAACAAGTAGAGAGGTCGTGCTTTCGGTCTTCCATTCGAGGGATCGTTTGAGGGCGGTTCGCATGATCTTTATCGACATTCGAGGGAGTCCAAGTACTATCTACACCGACTCGTCTACTTCCGCTGCACTCAGGAGTCGGTAACGATCGTTGATCCAAACCCGATATGTATCTTCATATTATTCCTCGGTGTTTGTAGGGGAAAAAATTTCTACTATGTTTCCCAATAGTGGCATCATGGGCGGTTCTATGAGTAGATGCAGGTTTCGATCTAGATCACATGTGATTGTGAGGGTGATTTTCTTGCTATGCTTCCCTCGAGTGTTGCTTCGGTTCAGTTCATTGACGGCATGGTGTCGCTTTTCACAAGGTTCTGACAATCGCTCGGTTCTGGCTGTTGATGATCTGCTAATAGTTCCTTGGGCTTCACCATAGTCAAGAATAGTGAATCATTGCGTACGCAAGAGGGCGATGAAGATGGATGATCTTCTAAGGGGTCATGCGTATTAGACGAAGTTTAGTGTGGGGGAATGAGATTTTTTAATTAAGTCTCTTCTTTCACACAACCCGAAAGTTAATCTAACAACAAGGATTATCACTTTAAGTTGTGCACGTAGGTTTCTAAGTTTATCTGAAAACCCTAGAAGCCACGAAATTAAAAATTTCCAAACTGATTACAGGACTTCTAACTTGGTTTTGCAGGGTTTGCATATGATGTGGTATAGCCTTCGTCATGATAATGAGTTTATATATGAGATGGTTATATTTTGTAATTTTAAGTGGTACGTGATGTCGGTATTTCCCCAAAGAGGAAGGGATGATGCAGCACAGCGGCAGTAGGTATTTCCCTCAGATATGAAACCAAGGTTATCGAACCAATAGGAGAACCAAGCAACACAACATAAACAGCCCCTGCACACAGATAACAAATCCTTGCAACCCAACGTGTTAAAGGGGTTGTCAATCCCTTCCCGGGGTACGACGCATCTAGTAGGCAAACTGACGTGAGATAAATTTGTAGTAGATTGATAGATCGAATGCCAAATAAAATAAATAAGGAAAATTTGTAGCAAGGTATTTTTGTATTTTTAGTTTAATAGATCTAAAAGTAAATGCAAGGAAAAAGTAGATCACAAAGGCAAATATATGAGAAAGAGACCCCGGGGGGCGTAGGTTTCACTAGTGGCTTCTCTTGACAAAAATAGCGAACGGTGGGTGAACAAATTATTGTTGGGCAATTGACAAAACTTCAAATACTCATGACGATATCCAGGCAATGATCATTATATAGGCATCACGTCCAAGATTAGTAGACCGACTCCTGCCTGCATCTACTACTATTACTCCACACATCGAGCGCTATCCAGCTTGCATCTAGTGTATTAAGTTCATGGAAAAACGGAGTAATGCAATAAGAACGATGACATGATGTAGACAAGATCTATCTATGTAGAGATAGATCCCATCGTTTTATCATTAGTAGCAACGATACATAAGTGTCGGTTCCCTTTCTGTCACTGGGATCAAGCACCGTAAGATCGAACCCACTACAAAGCACCTCTTCCCATTGCAAGATAAATAGATCGAGTTGGCCAAACAAAACCCAAATATCGGAGAAGAAATACGAGGCTATAAGAGATCATGCATAAAAGAGATCAAAGAAACTCAAATACTTTCATGGATATAAAAAGATAGATCTGATCATAAACTCAAAGCTCATCAATCCCAACAAATACACCGCAAAAGAGTTACATCATATGGATCTCCAAGAGACCATTGTATTGAGAATTCAGAGGGAGAGATGAATCCATCTAGCTACTAACTACGGACCTGAAGGTCTACAAAGAACTACTCACACGTCATCGGAGAGGCACCAATGGAGGTGGTGAACCCCATCCGAGATGGTGTCTAGATTGGATCTAGTGGTTCTGGACTCTGCGGCAGCTGGATGAATATTTCGTTGACTCCCCTAGGGTTTCTGGAATATTGGGGTATTTATAGAGCAAAGAGGCGGTTTGGGGGCACCCGAGGTGGGCACAACCACCAGGGCATGCCTGGGCCTCCTGGCGCACCCTGGTGGGTTGTGCCTCTCTCGGGGCACCCCCGAGGCACAACCAGGGCCCATTACGTTCCTTCTGGTCCAAAAAAATCTCTGTAAAGTTTCGTTGCGTTTGGACTCCGTCTGATACTGATTTTCCGCGATGTAAAAAACATGCAGAAAACAACAACTGGCACTTGGCACTATGTCAATAGGTTAGTACCAAAAATGATATAAAATGACTATAAAATGATTATAAAACATCCAAGATTGATAATATAACAGCATGGAACAAGCAAAAAATATAGATACGTTGGAGACGTATCAGTATGCCTGTCACGACATGAGGGCTGGAGCCACGAGATTGCAATCGTAGAGATAGGTTACAGGTAACGGTGGCAAGATGTACACGGAGGACCCGAACGAGGAAAACGTGTACCAGGCGCGGACGAGGAGCTATAATTTCGTGCCACGGTGGGATTTCATATTTTGGTGCCACGACAACGTTTTCTGAAACGGCCGCCACGACAACATTTTTGAAGATTGCCGCCATGACAATGTTTTTGAAATGGTTGCCATGGCAATGAAATACTGGTCATGACGCCGCTTCAACTCGAGACTGAAGACTATCATGGAGAACTCCCGGTGCCTACGGCTATACCATATCGTGCTATTATGAATTGCATGAGATGTTTATCCCTTTGTTTTTTGCACCCTTTGATTGCGCAGTAGTCAGTTATTAGGGTGATCTCTCATAGTAAATATCAAGTTAAAAGGTGCTCTTCCCAGTGTTGTAACTGTCTATAACACGTAGCCTTCTGGAGTGTTTCATGTCCACATGAGTACAAACAGTACGTGAGGTGTAAGACGGGGATGTTAAGACCATGTATGCATATAGCACTCAGTTCTCTTGAAGTTCTAGCAGAATCGTTCTGAGCTCGGAGATGAAGCATCAACAGATGAGCAAGAGTCATATGGAGATATGATCGACAAAATTTTGCCCACCGGTCAATATTTTCGTCATCAGTGATGTCCACATCAATGGCTAAGAAGTAGACTTGGATCTTGAATCACTCACTATTAATTATGAGAGTTATTAATTTGAGTGGGAGTGCACTTTAAATTAAAAAATAACTACTACAATATTAATTATGAATTGTGTCTAAAATTATTTGTGTGTTTATCGTTGTAGATTAAATGGATCGCAATATGTTCAACTTAGCCCTATGCTTGAGAAAGAAAAGTTGGTTGCAAATGATAGAAATTATTCGGATTGGGTCCAAAACCTGAGATTTGTTCTTAGGAGTGCTAAGGAGTACATGTTGGATCGGCCCTTGGGTGATGCTCCCACAAAGGATACACCACCAGAAGAAGTTGTTGCTTATGTTGCTCATAGTGATGACTATGAGGCGGTCCAGTGTCTCATGTTAACTTGCAAGGATCCTGAACTACAGAAGTGTTTTGAACGATCTACCACTGAATTTGTAATTGGGTCACTGGAAGTTCTGTACAAGAAACAGGAAAGGACTAAATGGTTTGAATTAGCCAAGGCCCTGATTGAGTGCAAAATTAAAGAGGGTTCCTCAATGAGTGAGCATGTAATGAAGCTTGCTAACTATGTTATGGAATTTGGAATTCTGCCAACACTAGGTATAGATATTGTGCTTGCTTCACTCCCCCATCTTACGATGGCTTTATCATGAATTACAACATGAACATGATGGAGAAAAGTGCAAACGAGTTGTTTGCTATGCTCGAACTGCGGAAGCTAGGATGAAGAAGAACAAAGAAGTGTTGATGGTCAAAAAGATTACCAGTTTCAAGAAGAAGGGCAAGTCCAAGAAGAAATCTACTGGTGCCGGTAAGACCGTCTCTCAGAAGAAGAACATGGGCGGAGCCACTAAGAAGACTGAATGTTTCTATTGCAAATAGAAGGGTCACTGGAAGCGTAACTGCAAGAAGTACTTGGCGGATAAGAAGAACGGTTCTTCCAATAAAGGTATAAAAGTTATACAAAGTTAATATTCTTTTCCTTGTTTCTGTATGTCACAGGTATTTGATACTAATCGATTGCTCTTGTTTGCAACCCGATGCAGGGACTACAGAAAGCTCACAAGTTGAGAATAAATAAAGATGTGATGCTAGTCTAGGATGGTGATGGGATCGCCACTTGATACTGATGGGTCTATCTTCAAGATTTATCTTAGGATCGAATAATAGTTATTACGTTCCAGAGTTGTGCAAGACATTATGTTTTGGATTATGCGATGGATACTTTTATAAAGTTTTGAACAATAGTTGTTGAAGTGGTTATAAGAGTATGTTTGGATTTACCTCAGATTTTGAGGGTTTACTCGTGAATCTTGATTTGGAAAATTTATAACATTAATGCTAAACGTCTTGAGAAGACCGATGAGCTCCACTTAAATGTGTCACTACTTGGTTATATCGGGAAATAATCTTCATATAGATGAAATATTGAATTATCTTGATTGAGAAATCAAATAAAAGAATACATAGTGATGTATAAGGTTAGATGAACAACACATGGATCGGTGGAAAGCCGCAGGACGAACAGGTCACCGGGGACGATCTTTTGTCGCCGGCAGAAGTACTCCTAGCCATGTCCGAGCACCATGTGCCCATTGAAGATCTGCACCTGGACCCAGAACTCGCACCACTTGTTGGTAGAGATGTTCATGACGCAAGGAGGGTTGACGACCAGCCATTACTTCATCACGAGCCGGAAGGCAGCCGAGATGACCAGCATGGAGATGTCCTCTTGGTCATTGATCTAAATGTAGAACATGATTGGCTCTTGTGCACCCTCCTCATGGCTGATCCTTGGCCTCCTACCAGCGTCGAGCAGCATGCTCATGGCCACCACCCTGCCCGGAACCTCCTCTCTCTTCAGGTAGCAGTTTTTGGGGGTGAGGTCCTTGGCAGTCTCGGTGCTGACGATGACCTACGCACCACCATTGGTTGTGTCCCACGCCGTCTTCATTATCTTGTCAGTAAAATGTACGATGGTCAACAAAGTAGTGATGATCATTGGCACTGATCATTTGCATCTATTGTTGATTAGTGGCAGTTCCATTTGAGTCGTGCTATCATCATATCATAGCACTACACAAGTGCAAATGCCAATGATCAGTGCTACCATTAGATCATGACACTTGGCAAATGCACGTGCTCAACTTTGTTCTACTACTATTTTTGGCATTTAGATTTATCCTACTAGCATGCACATGCATTGTCCTGTGTTGATCATGTCTGATGCCCCTGATTCAATCATACACTAATCATACACGCAAATGTGTACGATCAAGATCAAGGACTCATGGGAAGATATCACAACACAACTTTAGACACAAATTAAAGTCATACAAGCTTTATATTAGAAGCCAGGGGCCTCGAGGGCTAAAATACAAACGATTCAGCAGAAGCAACAATATCTGAGTACAAACATAAAGTAAAAAAGTTGGCATAAGATGGCTAGCAAAAAAGTAGCAACGGTCGAAAAGGCAAGGCCTCCTGCCTGGGAGCCTCCTAACTACTCTTGGTCTTTGGCGGCCTCCACGTAGTAGTAGGTATCCTCGGGGTAGTAGAAGCCGTCAGCGGTGGCAGCTGGCTCCTGGGATCCGCCATCTGATCGCAGCAATCGTGTATAGAGGGAAAAGAGATGGCAAAGCAACCTTGAGTACTCATCCAAAGTACTCGCAAGACATACATCAGATCTATACTACATATGCTTTGGTGTCAACAAAGGGGGTAGTATCTGTGGACTATACTGCAGAATGCCAGGATAAGAGGGGGAGAAGCTAGTCCTATCGAAGACTACACTTCTGGCAGCCTTCATCTTGAAGAAATAGAAGAGAGTAGCTAGCTGGTAAGTTAACAAGTATCATCGTATAGCAATAATCCTACCCGGCGATCCTCCCCTCGTCGCCCTGTGGGAGAGCGATCACCGGGTTGTGTCTGACACTTATCTAGGTGTATTTTATAAAGTATCCGGTTTTAGTTGTAAGAGGTCGAAATACAACTGCAGGTCATCATGTTACTGTGGACACGATTCGAATAAATCAACTTTCCTGCAGGGGTGCACCACATCACCCAACACGCTCGATCACTCTGGCCGGACACACTTTCCTGGGTCACGCCTGGCCTCGGAAGATCAACACATCGTAGCCCTACCTAGGCTTGACAGAGAGGCCAGCCTGTCGGTCTACATCCTAAGCGCGCATGGGTCTTGGGCCCATTGCCCTTTGCACTTCTGCACGTTGCGTGGGCGGCCGGGATCAGTCCTGGCGACCTCCTTATACAAGGCAAGTGCTTACGCGGACCACCCGAGCGTGCGCCGCTCAGTCGTTGACGTTTGAAGAGCTTCAGCTGATACATATGGTGCCAAGTGCCCACAACTGTTCCCGCGTGATGGTTAGTGCGTATAGGTCAACGACCAACTCAGATAAAAAATCCAAACTCGTTAGGCATGTTATTAAGTAATAATCGCGGACACTGACCAGGGACCAGGCCCACCTCTCTCCTAGGTGTCTCAACATGCCCTGTCGCTCCTCCACAAAGACTCACTCAGGGGGCCGTCGGGATGCATGTCCTTTCAACCCCCAGTCCGAGAATAAATCGTGGGTACTCTATGAGCCGACCTGACTTTAGTCACAACATGTATCATGTATAGTGTGTATATAAGTATATACCCGTGATCATCACCCGACGTGATCACAACCCTATAGTATAACATGGCAGACGGACAAGACTTTAGGGCAACTGATGGAATACTAGCATCCTATACTAAGCATTTAGGAGTGCAGGTAAAGGTATCAATAGTAGTAGTAAAGACAGGATATGCAGCAGTATAGAGTCAAACCGATAAGATAGTAACATCTACACTACTCTAATGCAAGAAGTAGAGGGAAAGGGCAGGCAGTATCATAATGATCAAGGGGGTTTTGCTTGCCTGGAAGCTCTACCGAGAAGGAGGGGTCGTCAACACCATAGTCGAACTAGGGGTCGCCGGCAGTCTCGGAGTCTACCGGAGAGAAGAGGGGAAAGAAACAATAAACATAATGCAAACAGATGCATCACGATGCATGACATGACAATATGCAGTGCCAGAGGTGATCTAACGCAGTACTAGGTGACACAGACGAAGGGGGGGAAACATCCAGGAAAGTTTTCCCGGTGTTAGGCATTTTTTGGACAGATGAAACAAAGGGGATGATTTCATGTCCACTCTGATGGAGGCACGTGACAGATGAACGGGGTGCATATTCAGAATCATCATGTTTTTCTGAGCAGCTTACATGTATAAAGTATTTTCATCCAAGTTATGGATTATTTTACTCCCTCCATCCCAAAATTGTTGTCTTAAATTTATCTAAATATGGATATATCTTGTCACATTTTAGTGTTAGAAACATCCGTGTCTAGACAAATCTAAGACAAGAATTTTGGGACGGGGGTAATATTAATTTTCAAAGTTTTATCCATTTTCTGAAATTATTTCTAATCAAAAATTAAAAGATAAGATGCTAAGTGCACCCACAAAGTGTACCCAGCAGGATAAACTGTGGCTGACATCTAGGCCAGGGGGTGAGGCCCTCCTGTCTAGATACATTATGGTAATTTCCTAATTATGTCTAAATTAATTAAGTTAATTAAATAATTAACTAAGTTAATTAGGTTAATTAATTATCTAAGTAATTAATTTTATGAAAATTATTTATTTACTTTTATTTTTTATACATTTTTTATTCATTTTTGTTTTTTATAGGGGTGTGGGCCCCAACTGCTAGTAGCACACGAGGTCACTAAAGCGGTTAGCGGGTTAGCGGGCGTGGGCGCTGGGTGCTGGACCCGGGCGCGGCCAGCCGGGATCGCGGTACACGGCGGGGTAGCGCGACGGGGCGCAGGGCGGCAGTGGCGACTGTGGCTAGCAGAGCGTGGCGGGGCGGGCACGCGCCAGCTGAAGAGCAAGTGTGCGCAGGTGGCACGGGCCAGCCGGAGCAAGGGCTGTAGGGGCGCAGCGGCGCGGGTAGAGCGCGCGCAGATGGCTTGGGTTGGCGAAGGCAGGCGTGGGGCAGGAGCGCCGGCGCGGGGGAGCAGCAGCAAGCCAGCCATGGTTGTGGGCGCACGCGGTGATATAGGGAGCGCGGGAGCGAGGGAGCGGACGGCGCGGGGTGGTGGTGGCGGGGTGCGAGCGAGCTGTAGGGGGAGGCGACTGTGCGGCCTGGACGCGGGCAGAGGAGGTGCGGGGGCGGCGAGCGTGGCAAGCGGCGGGGACGGGAGAGAGAGGAAAGGGGGCTGATAGCCGTTGTCATGTAGAGGGGTCAGCGAGGCTCATCGGAGCCGGCGAGGAGGAGGTCGGGGACGAGGCGGCGACAGCAGCGAGGGAGACGAGCGCTGCGTCCACTGACGGGCGACACGACAACGTTGGGCGCAAGCAGCAAACAGAGGGGGAGAGTGGGGAACAACTAGGGTTTGGCTATGGGGGAGGGGGCGCTGGCCATATGTAGGCAGGGGCGTGGTGGATGGGCGCCACAGCGTCGTTATGTGGCCTGGCGGCCATCGCCGACGTCCAAGCCTCCCTTTTTTTGAGGGCTACGTCCACGCCTACCTGTGAACGGGGAGGGGCGCAGGGGGCAGGCTAGGCCAGGTGGGCCGGCCTGGCTGGGAGGAAGTTGGGCCAAGGCCCGGGGGGTGGGGAAGCCTTTTCTTTCCTTTCCTTTGTTTTTCTTTTTACTTATTTTTCTTTTCTGTTTTATTTTATTTCCAATTTGTTTTTGTTTTATAAAACATACAAATAGCACCTAAATTAGTAATACTAATTATACCATTGCTAAATAATTTTGACACCTAAATAAAATAGTTTAATATTTTATAATTTACAAATGGCATTTTATTATTTATTTAGGCCACTATTTTAATTATTTTAGGGTATTTAATCACTTTATAAAAATGTGGTTTCTTCCCCAATATTACGTATGAATTGTTTGTCACATCTTGTACTTTTTCGTTTTGACATTTGAAAATTTATTTGTTTGACTTTATTTTGATTTTGAATGTGAATTGGATTTAAAACAACACGAGATTAGCAACAGTAATGGTGGTGACATGGCATCATTAGCATTGGATTACTGTATTAATTATCCGAGCGTTACATCATGCAAACGTAGCCTAGGTAGTATCAATGTGGCAACATACCCACTATACAACATGATCATTCAAAGAACAACATCAAAACACCCACAACACACTATATAGTAGCATTGTAGGCAGTATCAATGTGGCATGAACAAACCAATCTACCTTAGGCAGTAACAATGTGGCAAGAACAACAACAAATTCATAAACCTAGCATGACTAAGGAAGAACCATCCTCATCTAAGCATTAGCAACACTTGCATTGGTCTGGTTCAACCCAGATTTACTAGATTCGGATCGAACCTAATCGAATCAAATCGAATCGGATTGAATAGAATCCAATCCATTGTGAACAATCAAATCTAAAATTGCCCTGACCATTACTCGAAGTGCGCTAAAAACCATAACTATACTCATCTACAACGGGAACTAATGGAAGCTTACCAGAGCCGGTGCATCGTACACCGGCCGTGAAGGAAACCCTGGCGAGAACAGGGGTGCCGCTTCCGCGAAGATGAGCCGGCCACTCCGAGGGCCACGGTCGTGGTCCTCGTCACGCGCAAGCTGCAGAATGAGCACGCCGTCCTTGAGCTCCCCTCCCCTTGCTCCGAACGCAGGGGAGAAAACCCTTGAATATGGGTAAAAATACCCCCATAAGTCGGGCCTGCCAAAGCGATAGGCGGTGGAGTTTGTAACCCCGCCATCACGATCACAAAATGAGGAGGTCTGGTACTGGTGGTGGAGCCGGAGCGTGCAGCGACAGTGGTGCATTGGCCCATGGTGGCGGCATTATGCAGATACGGGGAGGCGCCAGGAGAATCGTAACAAGATCCCGACCGGAAGAGGGGAGGCCGGCAGTCCACCTATCCTAGATGGGGTTGCTACCGGCAATGTTTTTATGGCATCGCTATCTCGTCGCTATAACGACGATATAAAGTTCTGGCGTGGTCGAAGGCTGAGGTGTCCAGGCTCGCAATCCTTTTGACATGTGGCGTCCGCCATACCCCTGTATCGTCCATATATCGTCCATACGATGCATCTTCAACCACCATAAGCGAAATAGGATGCCATGGGCGACTAGGAGTGCTGGCGCGCGAGATCCAGCAGCCAGTGGCGGGAGAAATTGGCCCGCACGGGAACGAGTTGCCAGCAGCGGGAAGGAAAAGGGGATCGGGGGCAAGAGCATCGCGGGAATCAGAGAGAGAGAGAGAGAGAGAGAGAGTTGCGCTACGTACCTCGACCTCGTCCTCTCCGGCGACCATCCACCAACGACAAGCTCCAGCTTCCGCACCACCTCCTCTCCGCCCCTACCACGATCTCCTCCTCCCGTTTCCCCTCCTCCCCAACCTCCTTTCCCCTCATGGCCTCCTTCCCGCCACCCCTCTTTCCCCTCCAGATCCAGCGGTAGGGCAGCGACTCATCTCCAATCCAGCACCAGAGGGACTCTTCTACGTGCATCAGGGCACCATCAAGGTACCTCTCTGCCCCCTCCCCCCTCTCCTCCTTGTTTTTCCTCCCCATGCTCCTTCTATGCTTTTCTTCCTCTGTTCTAAAATCTGAATGTGTGATGTACATGTCCTGCACTGCTACTTGTTGCCCTTCTGCTGTATATATATTGTTTGGAAGCTTGTAGAATGTTGTTGATGCTAGTTCTTATTTGCTAGTGGTTGTTGCTTTGATTAATTTATTACATGATTCCATGTTACACTTTTCTCAATGCTAAATTTGTAATTGCCATGCCCATGTGCAACGATTATAATATGCTAAGCTCACTTCTCTATGTTGAATTGCTACATGCTAATTACATTAGTATCTTCTGATGCTCCATCCATGTCCTTGTTATAAAGCCTTTCTTTTAGTGACTTGATGCTTGTTTTCAAGTGCAGGCCGACACAATGGCTGATGCACCTACTAGTGATGCCGATGATGCCGGTGAGGCTGAGATGGATCTGATGCTTGATCCTACACGTAAGCCACTTAGGTCAAATGATCCAGGTTGGAAGTATGGTTATTAGACTTACCCTCCTGTCCGATAAGTTGTCACGTGTAATCTCTATAAAAGGAAGTTGACTGGAGGTATAACAAGGTTGAAAGAGCATCTTGCGGGCGCTTATGGTGATGCTTTGATATGTCTCAAGACAACAACCCTAATCAGGATTGAGTTGGAGCAAGCTTTGCAAAAAGGGTGAAGGGCGAAGAGGTCAATGCTAAATGATGATGGTGGAGAGAAAGAGGTGGTGGAGGTAGCTGCTTCAGCTACAACAACAGCCTGTCCAAAACCAATTTCTGGAACAACGAATAAAAGGAGTAAAACTGATGTCCACCTTGCTGTTGCAGCCCAAGGAAATGGAAAGGAGACCAACAACAACCAAAAGACCATTGTTTCCATGCTCCGAAACAAGCCAGCGGATGTTGTAGATGAAAGGCACTCTGGTTGATCGCAAAACACCATGGAGTCTAGCACAAAGACCCAAGAAGATAGAGATGTTGTGGGTAAAGAGTGGGCTTTGTGGTTCACTGAGGCAAAAATACCATTCAGTGCTGCAAGCTCAAGGAATTTTGAGATTGCAATTGAGGCATCTTGTCAATATGGGTCTGGTTATAAGCCTCCTACCCCATATGAGTTGAGTGGGTCATTGCTTGATGCCCTTGTTGTAGACACACGTGCTTTGAGGAAGCAGCACGAGGAAGCTTGGAAGCAATATGGTTGCACACTCATGTCAGATGGATGGACAGATAGGAGAGGGCGTCACTTGATAAACTTCCTTGTCAACAGTCCGGATGGGACTTACTTCATTGAATCCATTGATGCATCAAGAGTCACACATAGTGCAGAGTTGATAGCTGATTTGCTAGAGCGGAAGATTGAGGAAATAGGAAAACAAAATGTGGTTCAAGTTGTGACTGATAATGGTGCCAACTATAAGAGGTCAGTTGGTATCCTCATTGAGAGGCATCGAACACTTTATTGGAGTCCTTGTTTAACTCATTGCTTGGATCTTATGCTAGAAGATAGAGGAAAGTTGAAGCCCTTTAAATCTTGCATTGCATGTGCTAGGCGTGTCACCACATTTATTTATAGGCATGGGAAGATTCTTGCTACAATGAAGGATGTTGCAAATGCGGATCTTGTGAGAGCTAGAACCACTCGCTTTGCCAAAGCTTTCCTTACTTTGAAGAACTTGCATAAACACAAGGCTGCCTTGAGAACTCTATTTGTTAATACAGATTGGTTGGTGAAATCAAAGAAGTTGGCTACCTCAAAGACTGGGATGGATGTTCATGATATCATGCTTTCCATGGAGTTTTGGAATACAGTACTAGATTGCCTTAGAGCTTCAGCACCACTTCTCATGGTACTAAGGGTGGTTGATGGTGATGTAAAGCCTGCCATGCCGGAGGTTTCTGCACTAATGGCTTTTGCAAAAGAGAAGATCAAGGAAGGTTTTTGTACTAACAACAAGCAAAGTTTGCAAAAAAAAGATATTGACCATTGTTGAGAAGCGTTGGGTGAATCAAATGTACCATCCATCATTGTATGGGGCTGCCCTCTTTCTTAACCAAGGGAAGTTTTATCCGAGTATGAAGAGAGGAGATGATGCATTAGTTGGGGGAGCTAAGGGGCTGTTTTAATGATGTGCATGGAAAAATGATTGAAGATGAAGAGATTCGTAAAAAGATTGATCAGCAAGTTGTTCTTTATGAGAACCAAAGGGGCCCCTTTAGTAATTTCATGGCGATGCAAAATATTGGGACAAGGAACCCTCATAAGTGTTTTAAATTTCAACAACTAAATTTCTGCAATTTAATTCCAGCAAATACATTTTTAGCAATTAAATTATAGTAGCTTACTATATGCATGCTTTTGCCATTTACTTGATTGGTGGAACTCATATGGTGGCTGAACAATTGACCTACAAAGGTTTGCAAAGTGCATTGTTAGTCTTTGTGCATCATCTTCCGGGTGTGAGCGCAATCGGAGTGTCTTTGAGGGGGTGACTGACTTCCTCTCACCTATATGTGACGAACTGCTGATTTGTTTTCAGTTTCAGCAAGCTACTTTATTGTTGTTGTTTGATTGCTATTTGTAGATCCATACAAAGAAAAGGAACATGCTACAACACAAAAAGTTGAATGATTGTGCATTTGTTTCATACAATCAACAAATGGCAAGCAGGCTCCAAAAGAGGCGTGAGAATGTGGGTAAAAGAGACTATGATCCTCTGACCAATGAAGATTTCGATTGGAACAATGAATGGGCTGACACTATGGTGGAACTACCTCAAGATGCTCGTGGACTTATGCACGATCTAACATGGGACAATATTGATGTAGCTGTTGGTGCATCACAAGCGCATCAAGGTCGTCACTTTCATAGGGATGCTCATACCCAACAAGGTAGAGGGTCTTCGTCAAGTGTGGGAGAGGAGCAAGTTGGAGATGTGGAGGAAGTGGAGGAGGAGTTCAGTATTGACGATCATGATTTGTCAAGTGATGATGAAGAAGATGCGATCAATGTTGCAAATGGTGATGGCGAGAACATGGGTGCCAATGAAGATTGTGACTTCGACGGTGACTATTAGGGATTTGGGAGTTGAGCGATGAGAGAGTCGGTCTTTTCTAAAAAAAATTGTGTGAACCTAAGTTATGCCATTAGACATTAAAATTATGGTTATGGACTCCTATTGTTGTTGAGCTATGTAATATTTTTGGGTTTGTTTTGGTAGCTTTGTTTCTTGTATCTTCTCAATCCTCCTATTTAATTCTCAGTTTTAGAATGTTTGCTATTGCTCTATTCTCGAACATGGACTTACTTTTTGGTGTTTAATGCAGACTGTTTTGGAAAAAAAGAAGAGAGAAAAGCAAGGGGAATGCAATCTATACTACTTGGGCAACCACCAGGTATGTATGTCGTTATGTACAACTCATTTGGTGCTTCGGTTTGCTGTTAGAAATGTTACAGCAGGACTATGAAGTTGTTATTTAATTTGCTATCATTCGCCATAAGGTTGTTGAAGGAAATATGCCCTAGAGGCAATAATAAAGGGACAACGCTAACGCCCACACGTGTGGTGTGAGCCAAACCTGCCCACACGCCCTATAACACATAGACTGCATCACGTCACCGCATGCATTCATGTGGAAATCTTTTTTAATTTTAAGTTTTTAAAGTGTTTTATCTCTTAAATGAAAAATCCGATTGAAGATCCGTTTTCACCATCAAATCCCTCGCGACGAGATCTTCGAAACTAGATCTCATATCAATATATTTTGATGATTTTTTTGGGTTAAAAGTTGCCATGTCTATTGCACATGAATTGCCATGATATGTTTCAGCTATTTTCTTCTACATTTAAAAGTAAATTTGGACATATTATAAAACGGGGAATTAAGAAACTAGACTTGCCATGAACCATAAACTAAAATTACCATGATACATGCACTTAAAATTGTTGTGGTTCATACAAAAAATAAATTTCATGGTCAAAATACAGGAATTGCCATCATCAAAAAACTAAAATTGCCATGCTCTACAAACTAAAATTGCCACATGGCAACTTTAGTTTAAGCACTATGGCAACTACAGTGTAAACATCATGGCAATTGGTGGGCAAAAAAAAATTTGTCGAAACATATCAACATGGGGTCAAGTTTTGAATATCTCGTCGAGACGAATTTAATGGCGAAAATGGATTTTTCATTCGATTTTTTAATTAGGAGATAAAATATTTTCAAGCCGAAAACCAAAAAGATTCCTGCTAATGTCATCTATTCATACGTGGCAAAATGAGTGGCGATTGAGGCGTGTGGGCGATGTGCAAGATGCCACACGTGTGGGCATTAGATTTTCGTAATAAAGTTGTTATTTATATTTCCTTATATCATGATAAATGTTTATTATTCATGCTAGAATTGTATTAACCAAAAACTTAGTACATGTGTGAATACATAGACAAATAGAGTGTCCCTAGTATGAATCTACTTGACTAGCTCGTTAATCAAAGATGATTAAGTTTCCCGGCCATAGACAATTGTTGTCATTTGATGAACGGGATCACATCATTAGAGAATGATGTGATGGACAAGACCCATCCATTAGCTTAGCATTATGATCTTTTAGCTTTATTGCTATTGCTTTCTTCATGACTTATACATATTCCTCTAACTATGAGATTATGCAACTCCCGAATACCGGAGGAACATTTTGTATGCTATCAAACGTCTCAAAGTAACTGGGTGATTATAAATATGCTCTACAGGTGTCTCTGAAGGTGTTTGTTGAGTTGGCATAGATCAAAATTAGGATTTGTCACTCCGTGTCGGAGAGGTATCTCTGGACCCTCTCGGTAATGCACGTCACTATAAGCCTCGCAAGAAATGTGACTAACGAGTTAGTTGTGGGATGATGCACACTACCAAAAAAAGACACATCCGTGACATTTTGGGCCGAACGTAAATCTTTTCTGTCATACTTATGACACTTCTATGACGATAATTGTGACAAAACCCGGTATCATCATACATTTGGTGGGGTCCTACTTCTATGACAAAAAATCATGACAGAAAATGCGCTTTTCGTCCTGGGCGGGCCGGAGACGCAGCTGCATGACATTCTTTGGGCCATCCATGACGGGAAAAACCATGGTAGAAGTGAGGGCGCGGAAAATATCGAGGAGTCCCCAGTTACGGTGGGTGTTCCGGGGCGGAGCGATGCACGTTTCTCTCATACGTACGCGTGTGTGTGCGAGGCATTGGGCTCTAACTGAACCCGAGCGATTGCACTGCAGGCTACGCGTTACTGAACCCGAGCGATCGATCGATGGCTGTTAACTAAACTCGATCGACCGATTCCTTCGCTACTGCTGCTAACTGAAGCCGGTCGATGCTGCCTCTGGATGAACAGTGAGCATTGCTGAGGGGGTTTGGATGAACAGTTCCCGGTGGGGGTGGATAAACAGGACCCCGTGGCGTTGCCTCCGGATGAACAGGACCCCGATTGTTCAAGCCGGTTGGGGCTGGATGAACAGGACCCCGTGGAGGGCAGGATGAACTGGACCACCCCGTGGAGGGCAGGATGAACAGTAGACGGTGGAGGGCTGGATGAACAGTAACCCGTGGAGGGATGGTTAAACAGTAGCCGGTGGAGTAGCGCACGGTGGAGGCTGGATGAACAGGAGCCCGTGGATGAACTGTCGCAGGTGGAGGCTGGAGGAGGTCGACGGTGGATGAACAGTAGCCCATGAAGGCTGGAGGGGGTCGACGGTGGAGATGAACAGTATCCCGTGGAGTCCCGTTTTGCGGTACGCCACACCCCTCCCGATGAACAGGACCCCTGTTTCGACCGTAGCGCTCCAACACAAGTCCGTTTCCTCCATTTTGCGGTACGCCACACCCCTCCCGATCAACAGGACCCCCATTTCGACCGTATGAGGTCCGTTTCCTCCGTTTTGCGGTATGCCAGACCCCTCTCGATGAACAGGATCCTGTTTCAAATGTGGCCGGTCGAACACAAGGTTGTTTCCTCTGTTCTGCGGTACGCCAGGCCTCGTTTCCATCGGCTGTTCCGTCCCAGCTCTCACGATAAACACGACGATGCATTCTGTTCTGACCCAGCCTGTTGGCTCCCCATGAACACAACGATGATGTTGTTTCTCCGTTCCGACCCAGCCATGTACACGATCCTTGGCCATACATATGCGCGAGTAGGCGTTCGAGACCCTGCCCGTATGTACGTACGTGGCCGTATTTTCTTTCTTGCACACTGGCCGATGTACGTACGTGTACATGCTATGTGCGTGCCTCTACTATGACACGTGCACGCCTCTACATCGACTAGTATGTACGTACACGTTCGCGATCAGAATGACAATGCTACATACGCTTCGACCAGGTGGGTCCCGACTGTCAGGCACTTACTTGCCTGAGAAGATGTAGCTGGTGGGTCCCAGCAATCAGGGGGGCGAATCGTTTTTTTTTGCCTGGACGCACTTCCTTGCATGCGAAGATGTAGCTGGTGGGTCCCAGCTATCAAGGGAAACGTTTTTTCGCGAAATATGGTGGCCCGTCCGGTGGGTCCCCGCTGTCAGGTGGAGGAATAATTATTTTGCACGTAATAAGGAGGCACTTCCTTGCTGCGGCCGTGGACCGAGCTGTCAGCCTCTCCACGTACAGTCCACGTCCGATGGAAGCCGTTCCTTGATCACGTTGACCACGCCGCACCGAGAGCACCAGGGCGATGGACGACGACGAGGCCTAGGAAGGGGACGACGCAGAGCCGGGGAAGACGCGGCACGGGAAGCCCGCGCGGAGAGGAGTACGAGGGTTCACTGGTTCGGCTACAGTGTGAGGAATCCGTCGCCGCAGGGCCTGGCCAGCGGTGGGAATAGTAGGGGGCGGTGAGGCCTCCGAGGTAGCATAGCCGGCCACGGGAGGTAGGAGCATGCGGCATGACCGGCGCTGCTTTGGGCGGCTGGAGCAAGAAGACCAGAGGTTTAAGAAGCACTAAGGCCGTTGGATGGACATTGTACGGTCACTGGAGCTAGAATCGTTCATATTGACTAAGTTGGCAAAGCCCTCCGTCCCCGTCAACTTAGTAGGCCCACAAGTCAGCCTCCCACTATGGTGGGTCCCAGCTGGCAGGGGGTATTCATTTTTTTGTGCGCAATAAGGAGGCACTTCCTTGCATGCGAAGATATAGTTGGTGGGTCCGACCTATCAGCGGAGGGAATGTTTTTTTCACGAAATACAGAGGCCCTTCCGGCGGGTCCAGATGTCAGGTGGAGGAATCAATATTTTGCGCGTAATAAGGAGGCATTTCCTTGTGTGTGGCCATGGAACCAGCTGTCAGCCTCTCCACGTACAGTCCACTTCCGATGGATGTCATTCGTTGACCATGTTGACCACGCCGCGCCGAGAGCACCAGGGCGGTGGACGACGGCGGGGCATACGAATGGAACGACACGGAGCCGGGGAAGACACGGCAGTGGCTGCCCACGCGGTGGAGAGTACGAGGGTTGACTGGTTCGGCCCGTCGCCGGAAAATGACAGGAGGTATGTGTGAGTAGAGGGATAGAAAGGCCAGAGATGTGAGTATATGATGGGGCCGTGAGGCCTGCCTGGTAGCACAGCTGGCCACGGGAGGCGGGAGCAGGCGGTTTCGACGGCGCTAGTTTGGGCGGTTGGGGCAGGAAGATCAGAGACTGAAGAAGCACGATTGCCGTTAGATTGACATCTAACGGTCTGACACTGGTAGACTCGATTGTTGACTAAGTTTCTTTTTTGATAAACCTTGTGTACGCATGAACTTAGTAGGCCCACAAGTCAGCCTCCAAATATGTGGCAGACAACATATAGCCCATTTGCTATTTTTTAATAATTTGCATCCCATTTGCTAATTCTTAAGTAATTTATTACAACCCATTTTCTGCCCAGGACCACGGTCAAAAAGTTCAACCTTATTTTGTATATCTCGGTGGAGTCCAAACTTTTGTAATCCTGAAACGATAATCATTTTTTTAAGAACTTATTGATTTGCCAAAAAAATGTTTTTTTGTAAGCAAATAAGGCGTGGGACAATTGAGGTGGTTTAAGGGAAAACCAGTGGTAAAAAAAATCAATGCTAGGATGGAAAACAACAACAAAAATAAGGATGTAAATATGAAAAGTGAATTTTATGTATTTTCAATATAATGATACGTGTATATGAACTAGTAAAACTATAGGTAGAGATTAGAAAACGGATGTAGGACATGCGTTTCAAGAGGAAAATAGAAATGGGCTGTGTGTTTGATTCAGTAAAAAAAAGTGACTGCGGATGTTGTAAGACAAAATATAACTAACGCTGGCGGGCCAGAGGCTAGTAGATACCTGATGGATCTTTGTGCCCCGTTGTTGTCATGGGCTGGGCCTGTTAAAAACAAAACCTAGCCTGGGCAGTCTGCAGCCCAATTGAAACTTGTTCGACCTGAAAAAACAATATACGTGCTCAATAAACAAGAGAATTCTGCAAGTACAGACTGATAACTGGGATGCAGCAGGGATATTGTTTTTTCATCGTGATAATAAGAGCATGCATTTGTTTCGAAAAATTTGGAGAACTGGGAATTCGAACGGCGGGTGCTTATGTTGCCCATCAAATAAAAATCAGGTGCCTGAAAATTCGTTTTGAAACAAATGAATCAGCTTTATATCCACGTCGACCCTCGGCATGATGGTTGGAAGCAAATGCCAAGTTCATACCAAAAGATCGTTAACAACAATACCAGCTTGTGGACAACAAGGTAGTACAAGTACCAATACCAAACTAACTTATAATCTTTTTACTCCTAGCCCTAGTGTTCGTCTGGTAGAAAATCTTGCAGAGGACCAGCTCCCGCTCCTTCTCTTGCTCCAGGTCCCCGAGGTGGTACTCGTGCATCACCCAGTTGGTCCTCTGCTAGTCGAAGTTCTTGCTGGTGTGCAGCACCAGAACCTTTTTGCTTCCCGTCTGCCGGCCGTTGACCATCACCGGCAAGGTATTGCCGGTGTTGTGCCACATCGCGTGCATGCCGCACTTCGACTGTATCTTGTGACGCGTCCACGTGCCCCTTTTGAACGCCCTGGAATTATGCTGGAAGAAATGCTTGCTAAGGCCACTCAGTGTGATACCTGCAGTATTGTCGAATACAGGTTTTAGTGTACGTAGTTGGCATTTTCATAACACCTTTGACATCTTGCAGTCACTTGTTTCACTTTTTATTAACTGTCAAATTGTAATTGCTTCACCAGGTCTGCGTCTAAAAAGAAAAATAGAGCTATAAACAAAGGAATATGTTTGTGCAAGTAGATGGCCGATCTGTGTCTTACCTGGAAATTTCTCAGGATGGGTGTAGCATATGCCGTGCTCGCTGTCGATGGTTGGTACGAACAAATCGATGAGAGGGTGAAATCTCGCGCTGTCAGCACTCACTTTGGCCTCAAGGTGCTCGATCAGCTCCTGATCCATGGGATCGAACTTGACGCCAGCCGGCAGCACCGGCCAATTCTTCTTTGACTTGCATGGGTTAGTTCCAGTTATATGATACTCAATGTATGATCAATCGACTGTTTTAAGTGAAATATGAAATATTTCGACAGATAAGTGGTACTCCAAATCTGAAGTCCAGAATACCCGAACACGCCACCGGGATTCTTGTGTCACCTCACGCACATCATGTTGTCACGTCAATTCAATGTGTGGACATGATGAATAATTTGACCGATGTATACTAGTACTGCTACTGTACTACTTACTAGTCGTATTTAGTGTCACATTTTAACCATATATATATATATATATATATATATATATATATATATAAAATGCACAACATCTCCATCATCATTATCAGTACATCCTGCGCAGGTGAGTTAGGATGCACTTGATCCCAGAAAGGTATCTATCCTTCAAACCAAAGTGCTTCAAACTAACAACAGTCCAACAAAAGAGGGTCGTGCTACAGCAGCAAAATACATGGCTGGGTCTACATATCAGTACGAATCAAGTTGTGCATATTTGCTGTTGGCATGAACCACATCGCCGCATGTCGGGTTTGCAAAAGCCATCCATCGCATGGAAGCTTGATGCCTTTCACACACTGAAGATTATCTCGCAACAAGCTGTGTCGATGAATCTCTGGATATGGTGATTTATGAAACCCATGGTATGATGTGTAAACACAGTCCCCCTGGCGAATGGAAGTTGCATAGCACGGTAATCATCGCCGGTGATATGATCGATGATTGGTTGGATGATCGGATAATTAAGCCCGAGGAACATGGAGTGGTTGCCGAGGCTGTAAACCCGCCTCCAGTTGAATACGCCTAGCCCAACGGAGCTGGGATCTTTCTCGAACACGAAGCAGCCATAGCCATCAATGTCACGAACGCTCAGGCATTGTACTGCATGTGGTTTGATGAAATGGTTAGGTCAATGTTGTACGTGCAAATGATCATCAAATGACCACCGTCAGCTAAATGAGCGATAAACCACCACCCATCGGCTAGTATGATTCCAGGTCCTGGAATCATGAAGGCCAACGCATTTGCGTCTGCTGCAACAATTCAAATTGGAGACCAAAAGGACAAAAATAAACAATCATGTTCAGAGTATGTGTGGAATTAAGATTATTATAGCAGTGACACATATCATAGACAGAGAATTGCAATGCCGTGGTCATAATCATACCCCAAGTTAAATAAATAAGCCAATGGATTTCATATTCTAGCAATATATCATGGTTCAAACATCATGTAACAATGAGAGGAAAACAGATATGACAGGGCCTACTCATATTCTACCATAGCACTTACTACAGTTATCATATCAACTCTAAGCAATAACATGCGTTGTTATAAAAATCCTGGAAATGAGAGTAACGTATAGCAATCATGAGGTTATACTCATGATATCTATTCCAACAATCATTAGATACCAATTGTTCTCATATCAACTCTAACAATCACATGTGGTCATAAAAATCTAGGAAATGAGAGGAACATATAGCAATGGTGTGGTTATAGACATACTATATATTCTAAATTTGTAACAATGAACAGGCAATCGTATTTTTAAGGTAAAGATGAGATGAGATAGAACAATTACACGACGGTAGATTCCACCAGTATAGGCAGCCAATCTGTGCGTCGACCGCATAAACGATGCCATCATGCACTATAGCATCAGACAGAAGTATTGGGTGAAGAGGAGCGACGATGAGCCATAACCATGTGTGGCGACCGGATTCCAGATAGACTAATCCCATGTTGAACATTGCAATGAGCTTGTAATCCATGTGGTCTTCTGATGGTGTGGGCACTTCGCAGATTACAACCTTCAGCAAACATAGGTCGAGCCAAAATCTCGATGTGTCTCGTGCGTACTAGGCAGGAGTGTCCGGCGGGCCGCGAGGCTCGATGGCGGCAGTATCTAAAGATGGAAGCGTGATCTCTTGCTGGGTGTAGATATCCACGAGACGCCATGGACTACCGGATTGGTGGATGAGGACGATCCAGTTGGCCTTCATGCCTGCCCAGTAGTGGCCGCGCATGAAGGGCAGGTGGACGGGTAGTGGTACCATGTCAAGGGGCACCACGGCAACCTTCGTAGGATCGTCAAGTCGGTGTCTGGGCCACCTGCGAGGATCGGGCATCAGCAAGCAGGGTGTCTTGAAAAGAGACGGCCGGTTGCAGACGAGTAGACGGTACAAAGACACCGAGCATGCGGCCAGACGGACGGTGCTGAGTAGGTCCATACGATTACATATCTGCTCCAAGAGAACATCAGGGAGGGAATTCTAATTGCGGCTCTGCGTGTCAGTCGGTTCTGCCATTGGGGTTTTCGGTGCCTGCGAGCCAGCGGGGAAGTGGATTCGGGCGGGCGAGTGAAGAAGCTTCTCCTCGTGTGGCCGAGTAGTGAGCGGGGGGATATGGTATGCGTGAGCTACCAGGGAAGATAGCGCAGGCGGGCGAGCAGTGAGCGGGGGGAAATGGTGTGCGGCCGATGATGGGGAAGAGAGGAGGAAGAAGAGTGGAAGACGGGGAAGAAAGTGCAATAAATCTCAGTTCTACTACTACTACCAGGATATACCGTCCTTCGGATTGTAAATAGTTACGCCGATGACATGTGGGTCTACCACAAGAGGGCCCATATGTCAGTTAATGGAGGACAGAAGCGTGCTCTAGTGGCAAACATGATGGCAGTACTGGGTAAGGCTGATTTAGTAACACCAACACGCTGGTTCAGCTTATTAATTAAGTGTCCCATCTGCTGCAGCATGTATTGTCACTTCACTGTGAAGACTAGTTGAATAGTTCTCTCTGACCGAGATGGGGAATAATGGATCACGAAGACTTCCTTTCTACATTATCTCTATGCCTCTACGCTCACTTCTCTCATTTTGCTCCGTACGTAGTCACATGTTGAAATCTCTAGAAAGACAAATACTCTGTATTTGGGAACAGAGGGAGGATTTTACTCCATATTTGGGAACATAGGGAGGATTTTACTCCGTATTTGGGAACAGAGGGAGTATTGTCGGCGTTCTGGGAACGGGGGGTCCCCAGACTTGCCTGCCTGCGGCCTGCGGCGTGGCTCAAGGGGCGGCCCAGCATGGCCCATCTTCATCAACACGAGCTCAAGACCCTCGCGAGGGGCCAAGCCTCGCGGGGCGAACGACAGAAGGCTTCCTCAGGCACGGCCTCGTCAGGATGTCTCGCGAGGAGGCGGAGAGATCAAGGCGGGGTACCTCGCGAGGTGCCCCATGACGCAAGCCATGACGACCAAGGGCGCCAGGCGCGCGCTAGCCCGCGCAGTGTCCTTGTTTCCTCTTTGGTGCAAAGGGAACAAGCGCAGGCAAGAGCATCAAGCAAAGGCATCCATTTTGGTGCAACAAGAACAAGACCAGCAGAACGGCAGGATAGAAGTCATCGTGGAGCCCAAGCCGGCGTCACCACCAGAGTCTTTGGCAGACGAGGACTAACTTTAGTCAGGATAAGTTTACTAGATGTTACCCTTCAAAATGGCCAATTGTTGGCGCCCTTCCCGCTCAATATTTGGGAAGAGGCCCAGGGCCTTTGCCTATAAATAGGACTAGCCACTCTCAAGGCAGGGGATCGACAGTTCGACTAGTCGAACCTTAGCCAGAACCACCAACGCAAGAACCCCTCCCCTCGCGAGGCTGTTCTTCCTTGTACTATTCATCACCAGCCCAAGAGGCAATCCACCACACACACTGGAGTAGGGTATTACACCAGAATGGTGGCCTGAACTAGTATAAACCCTGTGTCTCTTGTGTTGTTCCTTTGATTGCTTAGTTCATAGTGAGGCGGTGAGGTGTAGGTAGGTAGAGGGCAAAATCTCCGCGCGCACCCCAGTGTTCGAATCTAGAGGGTCTGCCGGTACCCCAAATCTGACATTTGGCGCGCCAGGTAGGGGTGCGCCGGAATCCATCCTCTGCCGCTTCGCGCCCCATCGCATCGTCATCATCATGTCCGGCGACCAAGCAGGCAACCCTGACCCCTGGGCGGCCTAGCCCACCCACGCAGAGCCGCTCGCCCCGGGCAACCCAGCGTCCCAGGCAGCTCGCGGTTCGCAGGGCACTGCGGGTCGCGGGCGGCGCGGACAGGCGGCGACAGCTCTCACGACGCGCCAAGCGCGGTCGGTGGCGAGGGCCTCCCATCATGCTGCGGCCACGGCACCATACACCCGACGGGAGCAGGCGAACTCGAGGGCCGCTCTCACGGTGGCCCAAGAGCTACTGCAGTGCAGGCTGCTGGAAGGCGGTCACGACGTGCTGCTAGAGCGGGTGGCCGAGCTCCTGGGCTTCGCCGCCTCGGGGGCTCCCCCCTTCTGCACCCAGCTCCCACCTCAGGTCCAGGGTGGCCCGTCCGGGGGCTCCATGCACCCCCGCGTGGCCCCAAGCGGACTCCAAGGGCACCCCAATGCCGGGCAGGCTGCCAGAGCCGAGCCAGCAGCCTCGCCACAACCCATGGCCCCGGCGGCCCACCGCACTACCACCCCCAGGCGGGTGCCTCAAGCAGCACTGCGTGGCACGCGGGGCGCTACGGCGCGGTCTTCGGGATGGCGGCCCCAGAAGAGTACGTACCTCACATGATGGGCCAAGGGCGCGCGCATGAGTGCGAACAAGGCTCGCTCCTCGGCCCAAGCTGGGGGGACGAGATGCCAGAAGCTGAACTCTTCCATGAGCCCTGGGAAGGCCCCGTCGGCTACCCTGGAAACAGCGAGTATCAGGTACCACTAGTCCCCCAAGAGCAGGCATATGCCGGCTGTGGATCACAGGAAGTGCAGGTAGCGACAACAGGCGGTTGCCCCACTCCCGCAGTTTCCTACCCCACAGGAGGAGGGCGCCGGGGGCTATAGGAGAGGGCCCAAGACCCTGCATCACCACCGTGCCGTTTGGAGCAAGGCGTCCTCAGGAGGTAGGCCCTCTGCTGGGGAGGTGCCCCAGAGCCTGCCCCTGGCAGAGGACCCATGGTCGCCGGGGGAACCGCTGGCGACCGCTCTACCCCATCGGCGGCGTCCTGGTTCCGGTCGTTGTTGGTGGCACTAGAGTGTGGCGCAAGGCGGGGCCCTCGTCTGGCGATATGAAGCAAGGCCGGTACCTGTGAAGAAGTCCCAGTGCCTATGAAGCTCGCCGCCCAATGACACTCTCACGTAATAATGAGTGGGGATGTACATGCCCCGGAGTCTCAGGGGTGCCGGCCTCAGGCCCTGGGGCTCCCTCCTACGCCCAGTAGCAGCACTTAGCTCCGTGCTGGTGAGAAGACGTCCAAGACTAGACTAGGTGCCGGACACGGCCTTTTTTCTGCTTTCGTTGCTTTCCTCCTTGGCTGTCGTTTTCCCCAGTTGAATTTAGGTTGGATTTGAGCTTGAAGGTTTGCGTGTGTTCTGGGAAGGGGTGCTTAGTCTCATTCGAGCAATCTCTCGCGTTCTGGTTACCACTTCGCCTCAGCTGCCTCCCCTCATGAGCCCCTCGCGAGCCGGGCCAGGCCTAGCTTGCGTACAGCCCGGACTGCCGTCGCTGCGCCCTCTCTTGAGGTTTTCTTTGCAGGCTCGGTAGGCTCGACCCTCCGCAGGTTGACAAAAGGCCCGGAGCCTGTGAAGCTATCACGTTTTGGAAAAGGCTCGGAGTCTATGAAGAAGGCGAACGCCTGTGAAGCTATCACGTTTTGGAAAAGGCCCGGAGCCTGTGAAGAAGGCGAACGCCTGTGAAGCTATCACGTTTTGGAAAAGGCCCGGAGCCTGTGAAGCAGGCGAACGCCTGTGAAGCTATCACGTTTTGGAAAAGGCCCGGAGCCTGGGAAGAAGGCGAACGCCTGTGAAGCTATCACGTTTTGGAAAAGGCCCGGAGCCTGTGAAGAAGGCGAACGCCTGTGAAGTTCATCCTCCCGAGAAAGGCATAGAGCCTATGAAGAAGACGAATGCCTGTGAAGTTCACCCTCTCGAGAAGGGCCTGGAGCCTATGAAGCTTGCCGCCTATGACACCCTCACGCAACAATAAGTTCGAGGCTGCGCACGCCCCAAAGTCAAGCCACTCGGCGCAGGCATGCGGGTAATGTTGCATCTACTAATACACTGAATGCAAGTTTTTACATGAGGGGCTCCCCCTCCCAAAATGCTCTTACAACCTTCGGGGCAGGACCCGAACTCTATTCGCGCAGGTCAAGGAAGAAGGGACAACACGCGGTCAGTCAGATAAATCCCCCAATGCATCCCCGGGGGCGCCTCCTGAATCATCGCTGGCGTTGCTGGCCTCGCCATCATCCTCCGCGTCGCCGGCAGCAGCGCCAGGGCGGTTCACCACGTCACCTTCATCAGCAGCCACGACCACGTTGTCGTTATCAGAGGCGAAGGCCCTGACAAGGGCATCCACATTGTCTTCTACCCAGCGTGCCAGGTCGTCCCGGATGACATGGGGCACTAGAGAGATGGCGGCGTCAAAGTCAAAGTTGGGGAACATGTTCTGAAGGTGGCTGAAGACACAAGAGAAGGCTCGTCCGAGCAGGGCGTGGCTCCTCTCCTCCACCAGCCTGTTGGCACCGGCAGACCGTGCCTCCAGTTGCGTCACCACGTTGGTGAAGAACTGAAGATTGCCAGCATAGTTGACTGCGTGGGGCTGGTCGGCAGCCGCCTCGCAGATGTTGCCCAGAGCCGCGTTGGCTCTCTCCCAGAGCCTAGCGAGCATGGGGCCGTGCTCGTGCTCCAGGATCCGTCACTGGCGTATCTCGTCCTCGTTTTGTCGCGCAACGGCCTCGGCCTCGTCCGCCCGCTGGCGAAGAAGGAGTGCCTCGGCGCGGGAGGTAGCCAGTTCCTCCTGCGCTGCGTCAAGGGCAGCCCGAGAAGCGTCGGCCCGCCGCGCCATTTCCTCCAGCTTGGCCCTCAAGGCGGCGGTCCTGCCTTCAGCCTCGACCTGGATCAACTCCAACCTCTCCTCGAACTCGCGCTCGAGGTTCAAGCGGGTCGTCGTCACCCCGCGCTCAACCTCTTCCAGGACTCGGGCCTCGTGCGCAGCAACGTCATCCTCCGACTGCGACACCAGGCGTTCTCTTGTCTCCAGACATTCGAGATCGCGTGCGCGCTTGGCAGCTTCCAGCGTCAGTGCCTCCTCACATCTCAGGAGCTCTGTCCGGTCGACCAAAGCCACCTTCATTGACACGAGGGCCGACTCACGCAGCTCCACCTGCTGCTCCAGGGAGTGGCACCGGGCAAGGAGTTCCCGCGACCGCTCATCCACCGCCTCACGACGTCAATCGGCTTCTTGGACCTCCCCAACGGCTCGGGAACGAGCCTCCCGGGAGGCCGCTAGCAACTCCTCAGCCTCCTCATTGTCGAGGTCACGCTGGTGGCGCGCAAGGGCAACGGCCGCCTCCAGCTTGCGCCTCTCTTCAGCCAGGCGCAGGCCCTCGACCTCAAGGCGCGCGTCTTCATCATCAAGCTCGTCACCAAGCTAACTCACCGCGTCAACCGCCCTCCGGAGAAACCCTTGGCGAAGAGCGCAACGCCTCTGGGCGCGCTCGAGCACGTCTTTTGTGTCATCATCCGCCCCAAGCAAGCGTCGGGGGCCTCGAATCAGCGCTCCCCCTCTGGGCAGGGGGCTGGGGGCTGGCTCACTCGTGATGGCCGGGAACGCCTCGCCAGAAGCCCGGCCAGGGGCCAGCCCCTCCCCAAATGAGGGGTGCAGGGGCGACCTCAGCCAATCGCCATCCATGATCAGACGCGAGGCCCATGGCAGGCTGGCTAGGCCACGAGAAGGCTCGCGAAGGAAGGTCGCGAGGCGCGCAGGGCCGCGATGCACCACAGGATGGCTCACCTCGCTGGCCGGCCTCACCGTGAGGGCTCTGCTGGAACTCGAAGCGCTTGAAGGCAGTGGAGAGGATGGAGCCTGTGGGGATGGCTCCTCAGCCATCTCCGTGAGCTCGGAGGGAAGGGGCCTGCAGAGCAAGGATCAGCCAAAGCGGCGGGAGAGCCAAGAGCTAGGAAAGGGGAAAGCTTACTCATCAATGGCAAAATACTTCTGGCGCTTCAGCAGGCGGTAAGGGTAGTCGTCACCCAAGGCCTCCCTTTTCTCCCGGAGAGCCTCGAAGTCCATGCAGAAGCGACCCAGGAGTTGAGCGCATGGGTCAGCCTGCGATGAGGAAGAAGAGGAGAGATGCCCAGCGCCTGGTGCGTCGTCCTGATGCACGCCACCGATCGCCTCACCAGAAAGGATAGCTGGGGCCCCAGGGGCCTCAACTGCGGGTGCCGTGGGCCGCGCCTCAACACCCCCAGCCGCAGCATTGCGGGCCTCAAGAGATGCCCCCTCGGGAGTGCCGCCAGGCGTCCTCACTCGGCGGGGGCCCCTCAGCTCATGCCTCCCTGCTCCGCCACTCGAGGAAGCACCGCCGTGGACGATTGGGAGGACAGTCAACACCACTGGGTTCTCGCGAGGACCCCTGAGGCCGGCGGGGCGCAGCCCCCATTCGTCGAAACAGGGCATCTGCTTCACAAAGTCGCCCCTGTTCGAGCAAAGGTACAGCAAAGCCCCTCCGTGCCGGATGCTTCCAGGAGAGGGGTCACCGGTCAAAACCAAGAGCACATTCCTTAGAGCTTCGGGCGTGAGGTCCTCCTCCTGGAGCCCCATGCGATCTTCACGCCCGCCGAAGGACCACATCCAGCGAGAGTGGCGCTGGAGAGGAGCAATGCGGCATAGCAGGAACTCCTTCACCACCTTGGGCGCCGTCACACCAAGCTCCCTCAAGAGCGCAAAGCGACGCCAGACGAAGATGAGTCGGGGGCTCGAGAGCGTCTCCTGGCCCCAGCCTGGGGACAGCAGGCGACTTTGGCTCCGAAAGCAGGGGGCTGGGTACCCCTACATCCACGTACAGCCACCACTCGCAGAACCCAGGCGCGGATGGAGGAAGACCGAAATCAATCCCTGAAGCCGTTGTTTCAGGTGCGGCAATGAAGCTCACACACCCTGAGCATTGGGCGGGATCGACGAGGCGCAGAGAGAAGAAGTGGCGCAGCAAGGCAACCGAAGGAGGGATGCCCATCATCACCTCGCAGACAAAGGCGAAGACGGCCAGAAGAGTAATGGATTCGGGACCCAGATGCATCATATGGATATGGTAGTGGGAAAGCACAGCGTTGAAGAAATCAGAAAAGGGAGGAACCAATCCCGCCCACAGGGCGTCGGCAAAGTATTGGACCTCGGTGACCACTCTGTCGATAGAGAAGTGGGATGCGGGCCAAGCCGTCGTCCTCCCGCATTCATTAAAGATGGTGGCCAGAGCAGAGCTGACCTTGCCCAAGCCTTCTTGATTGAGTATGATCGACCGATCGACGGCAGGAGCCGCCGACGATGGTGAGCGAGGCGGAGGCATCAGTTTCTTCCCTTTTCCCTTCTTCGTCGGAGCCATGGCGATAGGGAGAGGGAGGATTCGAGATTGGACTGGAAGCAGAGACTGGCGCACGAGAGGAGGAAGAGCAGGGGATGGCCGAGAGGCGAGAAGAGGAAAGACTGTGTGCAACCACGGATCCGCCTAGTTGGGCGCAAAGTAAGGAGGCGTGGGGAAACAGGGCCGCCCACGTCCAATCAACCACCACGTGGTGCCCAAGGCCGCAGGCTGTTAGGGCCCGCGGCGCTTTGCACTTACCCCTTCGCCTCTCTGCTCGGCCAAATCCGGGCGCGCCTTGGGCCCGGGGGCTACTGTCGGCGTTCTGGGAACGGGGGTCCCCAGACTTGCCTGCCTGTGGCGTGGCTCAAGGGGCGGCCCAGCATGGCCCATCTTCATCAACACGAGCTCAAGACCCTCGCGAGGGGCCAAGCCTCGCGGGGCGAACGACAGAAGGCTTCCTCAGGCACGGCCTCGTCAGGCTGGCTCGCGAGGAGGCGGAGAGATCAAGGCGGGGTACCTCGCGAGGTGCCCCATGACGCAAGCCATGACGACCAAGGGCGCCAGGCGGGCGCCAGCCCGCGCAGTGTCCTTGTTTCCTCTTTGGTGCAAAGGGAACAAGCGCAGGCAAGAGCATCAAGCAAAGGCGTCCATTTCAGTGCAACAAGACCAAGACCAGCAGAACGGCAGGATAGAAGTCATCGTGGATCCCAAGCCGGCGTCACCACCAGAGTCTTTGGCAGGCGAGGACCAACTTTAGTCAGGACAAGTGTACTAGATGTTCCCCTTCAAAATGGCCAATTGTTGGCGCCCTTCCCGCTCAATATTTGGGAAGAGGCCCAGGGCCTTTGCCTATAAATAGGACTAGCCACTCTCAAGGCAGGGGGTCGATAGTTCGACAAGTCGAACCTTAGCCAGAACCACCAACGCAAGAACCCCTCCCCTCGCGAGGCTGTTCTTCCTTGTACTGTTCATCACCAGTCCAAGAGGCAATCCACCACACACACTGGAGTAGGGTATTACACCACAATGGTGGCCTGAACTAGTATAAACCCTGTGTCTCTTGTGTTGTTCCTTTGATTGCTTAGTTCATAGCGAGGCGGTGAGGTGCAGGTAGGTAGAGGGCGAAATCTCCGCGCGCACCCTAGTGTTCGAATCTAGAGGGTCTGCCGAAACCCCAAATCCGACAAGTATCACCATATGGAGGAACAGATGAAGCTTGAAATATGAACATGTCGATGGGAGGGAGTAAGCCCCATGCATGCATGCATGCAACATGCAACACTCACACGTACACATGGACGCACGCAACACTCACGCACCCATGCGGCACACATCACACGATGCAACACACACGCTCACGCTCAAGTGCTCAACCTACTCCCTACGTCCGTGAAAGACCGTACATTTAGAGATTTACACATTGACCAGGGCATAATTAACGCCCAAAAGTTATGTGTGCATGCGACCATTGAGAGAAGAAGATTAAATGAAGGTCGTTGCATGCTGTAATAAGGATAGACATGTGGCCTATACCTAGAGCACAAGTTGGTGCATTAGTCAATCAATATCGATTTAGATTAAAGGCTAAATGCATTGGAAGTGTAGATGTACTACACTCTTTGTTTTTTAGCTGATTTCTTTGCTCTACCGTACCAACTGACAGGTCGGACCCAGAAACCAGGTGACAATTTAACCAGTCAACAAAGTGCCACATCAACTATGTGGCCGGTCAGTAGGGTGCAATTCGGTGCTCTACGATGAGCTAGTGGTCGTATAATCACCGCAAAATTATATATAGTGACCGTAAAGAGCGTATTGTTACATACGTTGACCGCTAGTGTATTTTTCTTGTTTCAAATTAAACCATATTAACCGGAAAGGACGCAGTATGGACTAGTACTACTAGTACTGCTTTGATGTGTCCTGTCAACTCGCCGAATGAGGATAAGCTTGCTTACTACGCCTCTCCCTCGCCCATGCGCGCGGTGGTTCGCAGCACGAGGAGAGGGTTTTGACTACAGCGCACCCTCTCCCTCTCCCTCTCCCTCGGCCTCGCCCTCGCGGTGGATGTGCAACAGTTCAATCGGTGTCAGATTGCCAGAAGCATAATGTGTATTGTAGTATCATCATTGTTGGACCTTCAGAAGAGGCGAAGAGCCAAGTGCAAGGTTCACACGAGTACGAATTGTTGAACCTCCTGAAGAGGCAAAGAGCCAACCGCAAGGTTTTATAGGAGTTGTCGTCCTAGTAGGAGTGTACTACAACTATAGCAAACGATGCTACTGTGGGAGCAGCGACGAACTGCCTTCTCTTCGGGGGGAGGGGAACTGGCAAGGAGGAGATAAGAGCATAGTAACCGCAGGGCCTCGTCCCTTCCAACTGTACCGAAGGGCTGAGGATATTATTTACTACTAGTACTAGCATTATGGGACGTTATGGGATTGCATTATACTGTAAATAATAGCACTAGTAAGAAATTTTTGGCACTAGCTAGTAGTTTTTGGCATGGATTAAGAAATTTGAGTATGTTTTTGCTATTTTTTTGTACACGCCAACTAGTGTAAAAAACGTCTTACATTATGTGACAGAGGAGTACGTACTCGTACTGCAGCAGTACTAGTACTACTTTCTCAACTAGTAGTGCGAGGGTACTACTAGTGCTATGTACTGTACTTCTAGTATAGTGCACCAGTTTTGAACTCTTGAATCTCAGGGCCAAGGAGCTATAGTTGGAAGTGGAGGGTACTACTATTCTCTAGAACCATCGCTGTACTATCAATGCAGGGAAAGTACACCTGGGTAGTGGCCTAGTGGGTACTCTCGGTGCTCTATTCAGCCGCTCCTCTCACGTAGCTGGCCTACTCAGCCGCTCCTCTCACGCACACACTAGCAGCCTGTTTATCAGCGATGGTTACTGCAGGGGCAGATCATTTGAGTCATTTGATACAGCTAGACTAGGCTTTTCGCTTCCATCTGTGGAGGTGTAATGGATCTCGTCGAACTTTGTTAGTAGTTCCTTCTTTATGAATGAGATGAAGCAAAGCTTTTGCCTCTATTTAAAAAAACACGTCAAGAGGAATTTCTTTTATAGTAGAGCCGATAATGGAGTGAAGTCCATGCGTGCAATGCCACAAGCTATAGAGTATTAGTAGAGCTCTTTACGTACAGAGCCATATTGCACAGTTCCCAATGCCCCGCCAGGCTTTTCCGGCTCCTCGGGCTTAATTGGGAGGCGCTAGTTTAAATATGCTACTGGCTGATAAGGAAGCTGCAAGCGAGGTGCGGCTAGGGAGAGCATGCGAGCCATGAGATGCTGGGAAGGAAACCCCGTTCACGTGGCTAGGCTATCCAGTGCACCTAGATTGTGGTGACGCACGTCCGTTTGACTTCAAAACTCAAACTACCCGTGCAAAATATTAGCTCGCAGTGAAGTTACTATTTAAAAAAATGTTGTCGTGCGTTCGGCCGGGATCGAACCCATAAAACGAGGTATACACTCCCGTGACCACTAGTAGTACTCATTGGAGTACAACGCAACCTAGAATCGCCTTTTGTCGCTAGTTGTACATTGTTCCTTACAAGAAACAGCTAATAATGCAAGAAACCAGTAATAATGCCAAGAAACTACTACCTCCGTCTAGGTGAATAAGTCATTCGCATAGTTCTAGGTCATCGATTTGAGGAATTAAATATGTGTTATATTTCATAAAAATTATATCACTAGATTTCTACACGGATGTAGTTTCTAAATATATATTTTTTGTCACATATAATACATATTTAGATAGTTAAATCATCGACCTAGAACTACGTGAATGACTTATTCACCGAGACGGAGGTAGTACTACCACTTCCATACGTGGCAGATTTAAGATAAGACTACCTTATCAACCATTGTACATGCTCTTACCAACCAGCCCTACGAAGAAATGACTACTCTACAAAGTGTCGTTATAGGCATGTTTCAACCCATGGCCCTGTTTGGATACATTTGTTGTCAATCTAACCCTGTCATCCAAACATCACTTTGGTTAGAGTTAGTTCAGGGTTAGAATCTAACCTCTGACTTAGAGTATCCAAATAGGGCCCGTGTCGCCCATTAAGTCAACGCCTTCTATTCAATCGGGCGTTATGACTTGTGGGACCTACGTGTCAGTCTGCACAAAGATCCCCGAGTGACCTCCTACCTCCGGCCCATCCACGTAGTCATACTCGGCCATGGGACACAGCTACCGCCACCGGCAGAAGGCGAGGTCAAAACCGCCAGCGGTGCGGAGCCCATCTTGCGGTAGCCCGGATGCTAGCTCCGTCCGGTGCTCGCGGCCGTTAGCTAGCCAAGATAGCTCCGTCCAGCTGCTTGTCTGCAAGGTTTACTAGCTAGATTGGCACGGCGGCGCGGTGGCTTGCTCGTGTGCGTTGCGCTAAGGCCAACCATCTGGCTCGAGCGAAGGCCAGCGCGGTGGCTTGCTCGCTCGTGAGTCACGCTCGGGCCAGCCTGCCAACCCGTGCGGAGGCCAACGCAGCGTCCGGCCCGTCCGGCGGAGCGGCGGCCAACTCGCTCATCATTGGCGCCACCGACGAACATGCATCAGCACTGTTTGAAGTAATGTTCAGGAAAAATAATGATTTGAGGGGGAATAACAGGATAGAAGGTTAGATGTGGGTCCCTCATGTCAACGATCAAACAAAATGTGTTGGTTTAAGCTGCCTCATCAGCACAGACGTGTGAGCCAACCCTGTCATAAATGGGTTTAAACTAACCTAATTGGCAGGTAGTAGTTTTTGGCATGGATTAAGAAATTTTGGGTATGTTTTTGCTATTTTTTGTACAATAGATTCTTCCTAGGGCTGGTTGAAAGTGGTAGTTTCTTGTTAAATACTCTACATATTGTAAGTAGGAGTGAAACTTAAGCTTTGGAACCCAATAAGCAAGGCTAGTTACATAGTGCATATGTGTACATGATTGAAAGTAAATATCAACCATGAGTGACTAATATCTTGATGGAAAACTCGAAACTATGGAATACTAGGGAAAAACATTGCATGGTTGGAAATACTAGCAATGTTCATGTGTGTTGCAACGAATCATAATTAGAATAATACTTATTCACAAACTTGATACAAAACACTCTAATTTTGATATACATATATCACTAGAGATATATTATGTTTCAATTAGAATATATTCCTTGGGCTGTTTTGGTGAGGTCAGGGAGGGATGTGGATGGTTTTAAGATACTAATTATGGGTTTTTCTGCAAATTGGTAGACAAGTGGGATGTTTGTGAGTAAAGGCAACAACTTACCTCATAGTCGTTAGATCTAGATCTAATGGTCACAAACGACGGATGGCAAACACACCATCATCACCAATTTAGTCTTCTGTAGGAGTAGTAGCAAGATCCGTGCATTGCACTGAACATCAAGATGCATTTTTTGTAAAAACACTTGTTGTGATTGACCCATGCAGGAGTAATCCCATGTGTAATAACTAATGATATCTTGAGAAATAGGAGATAAGGTGAAGAGGAGTGGGGCGTGGTGGTGATCGGTGGTCGGACTGAGCGGAGGCATGGGGATTGATGAAACCGGCAACGGCCACCAGGCCAGTCTGTTCCAGAGGCTTCCTTTCTTAATTGCTCAACAATGAGGTTGTTGGAGATAAGGATGAACGTGGGAAGGCCTTGTCTACAAATGTGGAGAGGGGTGCGGGTATCTTTTAGTTTAATTTCCATCATCAGATATAGATCGGATGGTCTATATTGCAAGATGGCACGCGTACCATCATCACCAACTCGGTTTTTTATAAGAGAAGAAATATAAGTATGGAGATACAAACGTATTATCGATACTTGTTTCCGTAAACTAGCATCTACATTCTATTCAACGCCTCAGCATGTGAGGCCTTAGCACAATGACTTCTTGACTGTGTAAAACAAAGGTTTTCCCATCGCTGATAAGGAGGGGGTGATGGCGGCGCGCTTTTTGGCTTGCTCTAGTCATAGTAGTCATACTAGGTGGTCTAAGCATGTGATAGATTTATTCTTTTTCATGTCTCGTGTTCGCCGTACTGCCACGACTTTCAATGAATAGACGGTAAGTTATTCATGGGGAAACCTTTGTTGAGCGGTTTGCGAGAGAGAGAGATAGTGTGCGTGTGTGATATGTCTAGAGACTGAGGCAATGATAACAGATTCTTTGTGTCTATGTGTGTGGAGGATAGAGAGAGACATGTACATGGGGCTTTGTGTTGACGTGGGGACACATATACATAATTAGAGAGTGAGTGTGCGAGATACACATGTAGACATGGGGAGAGATGAGGATCTAGATTAATGGGTGTTTGTGCGTGTCTGTCTGTGTGTTTGTGCGCGCGTTTGTGTGTGAGAGGGAGTGTGTGTATGTGGAGTAGAGAGACCACTAATGATGTAAACCTAGTATAAGGGAAGGGGGAATGGTGTGACATGTGTAGTAGCGAGATAGCATGGGTGCGGGCGGGGGGAGCAGACTATTTGGAACAGACATCGATTGTGTGTGGGAGAGGGGTGTGAGAGCGAG